>NW_027417693.1:0-196820 GCF_009905375.1 Apium graveolens | reverse complement strand
ACCAATATTCCACAGCCCCTGACTTACAATAAGAATATTTACTTGTGGTCCATTCAAAGTCACAGATTTTATGTAGTTGGTGACGGTATTATCTCACATGAAATAAATTTCAAAACATCATATTGAAAAAACCGTTGTTCAATGTATTTTTTAGCGTGTATGAAACATAGTTTGACTACATTTCGTAAGGAGTACGACTACGAAATGCCTTATTTGGCTATTATTTTTATATCTACATATAATAATACGTGGTTATATGCATACGAAACTAAAGATTAATGCGAAATTGTACTTTTAGATTCTTTCAGTAAATGAAGATATCCCAGGGATGTAATTAATAAGTTTAATGAAACAGATTTAAATAGAAATCTTATTTCTAAATAATTTTTTTACGCAGTTAAAAAAAATTTATAATGACAAATAGTACAATCATTTCTTAGATTCGAATTTGAAGATTGGTATTGTGTTCTTGAACAAGTAAAAAATACAAAAAATTGAAATTACAATTTGCTAAACATCATTAACACACGGTTTTGTTATGTAATTTATGGCGTTTGGATTATAAATCAATCACGTAATGAACTGAATGAAGCAACGTACAAAGATTATAAATTACTTTGACCATTGGTTTTAAATAAATGTACAAAATGTGTACATCGTAAATTAAATTTGAATTTTTTTTGATAACGTGAGAAAGGATTATTTATAGAATCTAATTTTGATCAAATAATAATCCACTACCATAAAACAACAATCGAAGTTATGAAACAAATAAATCGATGTATTACTATAATTGAATTAGAATATTATCAACATTTTGAATATATGCTTATGTGATATATAGGTTATTTTGAAAATTTATTAGAATAATTTGGAAGCTAGTTGTTTAGCATATTTTACTTCCATGAGGTCATAGCATATTATTCAATTTAAGTATAAACCTCTCCCTGTATAAATTAAGTTCAAGTTGGAGCATGTACGATGCCATAACGTGCCCCATCTTGAACCAGTCATCAGCCAACTAACATGTCATTTTACTGTACAAACTTACCCACTAACTAGAGCATCATTAGGTTTCGGTTACATACTTCTTTACTTACCATTAAGAAGCCTGAAATATGCATATCATTAAGAAGTTAGGTGAGGACTTAGTGAAGCTCCGCCTACAGTTCGCACCATATCAGGTATGAATCTTTAAATCTGGTACTTACACTCTGCATTCATTTCTCTTACTTCAGTGAGCTGTGAACACATTGAACGCTTCTGCAGCTACCTACTACTGAAGCAATAAGTTGCCTACAAATGGATTTACACTAGTACAACAATTTAAGTGATGTGGATAGCTCAAGTTATGACTGTAAATGTAGAGTGAGAGTGCAAGCACTGTGGAAAGGAATGAACGGAGAAACACATGAAATTTGGGGTTTTAATATGTTTCTCATCGATGATATGGTAAGTAGAACATCATAATTACAACTGGGGACTACATGTCTCACTTCCACAACATATTTAATATGATGCTGATTCACAATATGTAGAACAATCGAATTCACGCTTTTGCAAATGCAAAATATTGTGCGGAGTTGACTTGCCCTTTGGTTGAAGGAGACATTTACATAGTTGACAACTTTAAAGTGAAGGACTTTTTAGGTGACGAAACATATCGCCCTGTCAGAAACAAAAACACATATTCTTCACCAAGGACACAAAATTAAGCAGCAACTGAGCCGGATTAGTAATTGAAAAATATGCTTTTGATCTTTTCCACATGACTGAAATTGAGAAACTTGCAACATACAATAGGTTCTTAGTAGGTATGGATGCTATACTCTTTTTCTAATTGATAACAATGCCTATTAGTACTAAAATGTTTTCAATTTTAGACATGGTTGGTTACTTGAAGAACCGAAGACCCCTCATTACTTCGACTAAAAATAGTCAGGAAAAACAAAGCTGAAATTTGATTTGGTAGATGGGAGGTTTGTCTTCTAATTCGACAATGTGTTAGTGTTGTTTGTAATTACATACTGGGCTACCTGCTTAAGCAGCTTTTCGTTACGTAGGTGTTGCGTGTCTGTCACTTTGTTTGACGAATTTGGAATTATAATTGACAATACAACTTGAGGAGGAAGAACCTATTATTATTATCAGTTGTGCTAGAGTGAGTTCATATGAAGGTATGGGTAATGTCACCCTCATAATGATCTGTATTACGTAATTAAGTGAAAATACCGACTAATAATATGCGTTACGGATATAGGTAGAGCACACCTTACAAACTATCCTGCAACAAGTATTTTTATCAATCCCGATCATTACAGTGTTCATGACCTCATAAACAGGTTAAATTTTTACTTAAGCCAATTTAGAAAATTTAATTTACCTTCCCATTTATGCT
Source organism: Apium graveolens (assembly GCF_009905375.1). Lineage (NCBI taxonomy): Eukaryota > Viridiplantae > Streptophyta > Magnoliopsida > Apiales > Apiaceae > Apium > Apium graveolens. The sequence continues at coordinate 194,422 of NW_027417693.1, read as the reverse complement.
GCTTTGCAATGCCTTCAGATGCGATCAAATGACTGAAATGTCTGATGTTGATGAAGAAGACACCAAACAGACACAAACTATGAGAGATATTACTCTGTTAACTGAAACACATGTTCATGTACTGTAATTATTTTGGTGGTATTGTCATTGTCATCGGAGACGAACTAACTTATGATATTCCTCTTTAGAGGGAAGTTGTGATTGACAAGGTTAATGAGGATGCTAATTGGTACCTAACCAAATACACAAGATGTCTCCTTGAAGTTTCTTTCATAGTTGACAAATTCAAATGTCAAAATTGTAAGAGGATCATACCACCCCAGAAGAAGGTAATATGACAAGTAATTAATTTACAGTAGTATGAACATTGAGCAGTTTTTGCATGCATAATCAGTTTCTTTGTAAAATAGTTTTCGGTTGAAACAAAATGCTCGGATGACACTGGATCGTTGACAATAGTTTTACCTCACGCAACCGTTTCTCAAATTTCACAGAAAACTGTTGAAGATCTGTATTCTCCAGACAAAGAGGTTAACCTCCAACATTGTGCTGCAATAATTTTGTAAACTAATACATAGATTTTACTAAAACCAGTCATTTACACGTGTAGAACTGGGAGAACAACATTCCCGTCGTATTTGAGAATGTTTGAGAAGCAGAAATACAATATGACGGTCATCATTATAGAGGAAAATATCCTGAAAGACTCAGAAGTGTACGAAGCTACTGGAATTGGTAACGAAAATGAATCTGGTGGGACCTTCACTCTGTCTTCTAACCAAACTGTTGAGACAAATGAAATGTCACCTATGAATGTAAGAGATTACCATGAAAAGTATAATATAGCTTAAAAAACGTCTAATGTATGACTACCTTCTTGCATTTAGGTATCACTGAACGAAGATATATTAATGCAAGCCCTGAACACAACCAAATCTATAAGCAAGAAGGTTCGAGCAAGGAAACTTCACGCACCAGTGCCATTTGATGAAGAAGGTCAGATTCAGAAGGAGCCTAAATCAGACAAAGTATGTAACCTGAATTTGACAAATGTTATTATATCCCTAATTTTGTTGTCTGACCATTAATAAACTTTCTCCAGAAAAAAAGACTAAGTGAAGAGAACAATGAGAATCAGTAAGATGGGGAATATTTTCAATGTAAAGGCAATGTTTACAGTTGTAACTATTCAGACTACGTGATAATCTATTTTGTTAACAGCTGTAATTGACTGCATTTAATTATGATAAGATTTGAATGAAGTAGTTGCCCATATTGCTCATGCCAAACAACAAGTAATTACAGAGAAATAACCATACATTACAAATACCTTACAAAGATACAATATTTGCAATATTATCCACCTACAGCTCAAAAAATAAAACTAAAAGTGTGACAGAATAATTGTTTATTTTTGCCATTTCAAAAAAATAAACAAGTAAATTATAAGCACACCACAATCAAATATAAAGGAAAATAATTAAAAAATTCCTTCATCATTTACATTTGTTGGTAAATAAATGATGTTATCAAATCAAACATAAGTGCAAATGATGGTAGGTGATAAACATAACACATTATGGTTCTTTGAGTATAAGGTAAGTTATTGACACCAGAGAACTTTCAACCACCAAAATATTTAGAATTGTACCTAGACTATGAAGAACATCATGTCCAAGGCAAAGTTTGACGACCTAAGTAGCCTCAAAGTTGGGAAGTTTGATTGGAAAATAAGAGTAAGAGTTACAAGGTTCTGGAGAGGAGCTACAAGAAAGGGCAAAATTTTCAAAAGTTTCAACATCATTCTCTTAGATGACAAGGTAAACTATGTTATAAAACTTTAGTATTATACATTCAGCTGCAGAATTTAATGTCCACTTTCTGCAAACCCCCCAGAATAGCAGGATGCACGCTTTCATCCCTGGAAACGTAGATGACATGCTAAAAGATAAGTTCACTGTGGGCAAGTGCTATATCATTAGGAAGTTTGTCGTTCAGGCATACAAAGCCGATGACAAGTTCTTATGCCTTACGAATGATGTGCAATTGGTTTTCTCAAAAGACACTCAAATTAAAGAGATTGAGGAAAGTACATGTACTATTGAAAGTAATACTTTTGATTTCTATGATCATAGCGAGCTGATGGAGCTTACAAAACAAACAACTCACTTGGCAGGTGAAATGAAAAATAATAGTTTTTAACATGTAAACCTTGAACTGAAACTAACAAGTGCAAATAATTGTATCCATATATGTTATCGGAATTGTCAAATCTTAGCCACTCACACATTTGGTTAACAAATTCAATGATGCTCAGAAGCAAGTTAAGCTATTACTCACCAATGGAAGATTACATTTCCCTTCTACGTTTCATTTCCATAATTTTAGGTTCTTTTCATCCTTATTCGTCAAATATCCGGATATAATTCGTAGGTCCTCAATCGATGTCACTTTCTGGGATACATTTGCTGAAATGTTTGATGAACAGATGAAAGAAGTTCATGAAAAACCTACTATACTGATTATTGCAAGTAGCCGAGTAGGATTGTGGAATGGTATGAAATTAGTAAGTTATTCCGTTTATTGATCATTCCAAACCATGTTTACGTTTTTTGACGCTTCTCTATAAACACTATGCATGTATAATAAATATTTCCCTTCCAAGATCAAGTCGATCTTTCCAGTGTAGGGGGGACTCAATGTTATATCAACTACGATCATTATAGTGTGATGCAGCTAAGACATAAGTAAGTAAAAAACTTAGATTGACACAAACCTTATAGTAATGTCATGTATGTAACAATTATAACATTCTCCAAATATCATTAGATTGACACAACCTTCTTTCCAACAACAAATGTATTCAATGGACAAGCATGCAGCGGTGGAAATGCTTAATGTTGCGAGGATTATAAGCATGGGGAAGGAATACATCATGGTACTGTAAGGCTAAACAAGTAACAGTTTTTTCTTCGTTCAATATTACAGTTTATGTACTTACAGAGACAAATTTGTGCACACCTCATTATCACTGCTATGGAAGAGACCGATCCATGGTACAAGACGATATACACACAATGCTTTGGAGAAATAGAATTTGAGCAAGATAGATGGTACTGTATGGATTGCAATCGTATCCTGCCTTGCCCCGACAAGAGGTAAGTGACAGATTACAAACTTCTGCCCCACAGAAATTAGTGTCTACATTTCACAACAAATTAATACCTTTTTCGGCCTCTTCAATATACATAGATTCAAGGTAACTGTAAAGGCTTCGGATAACACGGGTTGCATTGACATCATCCTCAACGACCAACAAGTAAGAGTTGTTGGAAAAAGAGCTGTCCACCTCCTCAAACAGGTAACAACTAATACTTTAACCTATCATTTCATGCCTCATTCCACAGAACGCTAACTTCTCAGTCTACATTCAGATGTGAGAAGATAAGTCGTTCCCTGCGGAGTTGAAAGAATTGGTTAACAGGAAATACACCATCAAACCTATCATAAAGGAATTCAATGTACTGCACAAGGTCAAAATATATTTGGCAACAAACATTTGCACATCCTTCATCGATCCAAACCAACATCTAACAGAGGCCACAACCTCTATGCAGCAACAGACAGCATCAATATGGCATTACACCCCAAACTTCCTTTCTCAATATTACACAAAAGCTTATTCTGAATACCGTTCTTCACTTTACTTGCTTTTACAGATCAACCAGCAGCTACCACATGGACATGATATCAAATATTCTTTCGGTCTCCACCGACAAAACAGAAATCCAATCCATGAAGCCAGTACAGAACAAAGAATCAAATCCTGATGATTTTCACAATCTATTTTGCTTGAATTTTGCATCCAGTACAATGTGAAACTATATGTCCCTATGCTTCTACTTTTCCCTTCAAGCTTCAAAGTGAGTAGGTTAAACTATTTTATTAAATTCTATGGTTTTCAAGTTTAACGAAATGCATTTTTACGTTGGTAATTGATTGCCACATAAGTTGTGTTATGACATTACCCATATACTACAAAACCAAATTATGTTTACCACTACTACTCTATCACTCTTAAACGTACAATTACTATTACTGAGTTACCGTCAATGTTATGTTAAAATCTTCACCTTATTTCATTATGAAGTTCCACTACGGACTGAAAATAACAAAGAAGAGGGAGTAACGCGGCAAAAAAAATAAAAAAATTTGTCACGCTCAATCCTTGTTAAACGGGTTTCACAATAATTAAATCCCATTCATTTAACCTTCTTCCATTTCCTGGCTACCCTCATAAACAAAATAACATGATGCATCCAAACTCCTAATTTTGTAAAAATAGTTTTGTGTAATCACTTGATTGTCCTCTTAAATTATTAAAAAACCAACGCGACGTGACGCGGCCATCCATGCTAGCATGAAAAAGCAAGTAGGGCCAGTCTTCGGAAAAGACAACTAGCCTGAGTTCATATTCACCTCTTAACCATTTAATGGATGCTCAAGTAAATAATATTAACCTGAGGTTTTGGAGATTACTGATGGTCATGCTGTTTAGAAGAGTGATATAACTATTCATACTTATATTTTGTCTACATCGATATAAGAGTGATAATATTAACCATAATGTATTGTCATAGTAAGAACATTAAATAAAAGTCGTTCAACATCAAACGCAACTAAAACTTACAAAAAGTCTAGGAAGTATGACGAGAACATACAGTAGATATCTCCTTCAAAATAAGGCAGTTATTCTATAACATTATTTTGTACTTAAATTCCTTGATCTTAAGTAAGCTCTATTACTTAAAGTGAAAGCATTTCTCAGTATTAAATTTCGAAAATGTGTCAATAAAGATTTAAAATTATCTTAATATTTCATAGGTTCTGGCTCACGTCACTATTTTCCAATTAGAGTTTCTTACCTCTTCTACTTAATATTTTCTTTGGTTTAAATTACATTTTAATTAAAAAATAATGGGGTACATAATATTTGGGAGTTTTGCAGTTGTCTAAACTCTAGCCATAATAAACGGAGGTCCTGGACATTAGTACGGACGCTGAAGCATGAGATTGAAGTGATGACCTTTTGCCCACTTTATAGAGATATTAATTTATGAATCATCCATATCTATTGTCATATATGTATAATGTTCATACGCCCCCCACCCTTTTAATTTTACCAAGTTTTCTACTGTGTACTCAGTATTTCATCTCTTAGTTTAAGTTTTTCTCTTTGGGGTTTCAATAGCTGTGTGTGCTTTTCTTTTTTTTTTCTGCATGTATTTGAATGATTGTAGCACTTAGACATAAAATTTTGGGACTAGCCTTTCATACTCCTTACCTTTATTTGATGATGCAGAATATGTATATTGCAAATGTAGGGAAAGTGGTGGTCGCAGGATTACCTCCGATTAGATGTGCTCCTTACTAATTCTGCCAGTATCGTAGTATAACAATTACGCATTAGCCATTCGTATCCTTGCAATGTTACGAAAGAGTCAAATATTTTTTGTTTAATGTATGTCGCAATTATGTAACTCCATCAATTTAAATAAGAATGGCTAAACAAAATATTTATAAACAAAATTGTCTCTTCTTTCATAATGATGTCAAATGTGGTCATTTTTTAAATGTAGTGTTATATAAAATACATGTTCCTCTCCTCCAAGTTTAACATTTTTTTCTCAATAATTTATTAACTTTGCTCGCTTTAATAACTTTGACTAAAATAAATAATTTTCAAATATAATTATATTACATCCTACGTTAAAGGTACATTCAAATGCGAACCAAATTTAGAAAAACAAATTTCAGAATCGAAATATAAATTAAAAAAAAAAATTAAAGCAAAATAATTCCAAAAAATATATTATTCTTCTTAAAATTACAATTTAATGTTACAAATTACACGAGAAATAATATTGGCACAAACCGATATAGAAATGAATAAATAAGACTACTCATTTGTTAGTTGTAATCAGACCTTACTATTTCATTTCAATCTCCCAATATATTTGATTAACTAAATTTTGTATAGAAGTACATGTAATAAAAAATATATATAATATATATATATACAGGAGCTTGAACTTTGCAGTATAAGACAACAGTTTTGACAGAAGTAAAAGGAAGTTGAAGTACAAGTTGCAGATGAGGAGTTGTATCGTCAGCTGTATCTGCCAGGAACATCATCCGTACTCCTTTTGAGTGGCTCGATGCTGCACAATACTAATTGCCCTACTGACATGACCTATGTTTTTGGAGTAGTAGTAGTTTAAGTCCAAGTAATAGTTCTGCCAGAGTAACACAACCTTCAGTATATTTACCTACCAACCAGCCTTACTAATTTCGTCAGTCTGTTGGCTTTCCTCCTACTGATAGTTACTTACAGATGCCTCTAAACACTATTTGCCCAAGTAACCCTACTCTAAGTAATGTCTACTTTAAAGATAATGTAATGAAGCATTACCTTTTCATGGTAATACACGAAAACAAAGAATCCTATTAAAATGAAAATGAATGACAACATTCAGAAACAAACCACATTCATAAAACATTAGTGCAAACCATTAAATATGTTTACATATGAATCCGATCATCCAAAATAAAACAACATTGTTCATCAAAACATTAAAACTTAATTAAAATGTAATAAAACGGAAACAAACATAAAACCAGCCCCACTTCTACGCCTTCAGAACCACTCATTCATCTTCATGCGGATCTCACCATGCTCAAAATCCTCAAAAGCCTAATCTCCTCAAGCAGAAGCTGCGCCTTGAACCTATTGTTGAACTCTTCCTGCTGCATCGTAATGTGCCCAGTGAAACTTCATGTGACTCTCCCCCAGCTTCTTTACCATCCTCGACACAGCCGCCAAGTAAACATTGAGATTAGTCATGCTCTTTTCCATATTCTCCGACCTGATGAATCTCCGGTTCTCATATCTGGCACTTTCCGCACTCATCGCAAACTGCTACCACTGTTAGGAGACATTAAAAAAAGCCATATCATAGGAGTAAAATAAAAAAAAATACAAATCTAAGTTCACCAATAATGTAATAACATGAAATGAAATGATGAGAATGCCAGAAGTCAGTTAAAAATAATAGGGAAAGAAATCAAATGACAAGTATGAGGAATGAACCCAACCCTGGAAAACTACAAACTTTTATCCCCGATTTAGCACTTACAACACATGAATCAAAATTTTAATAAGAGGCCTAAGTTAATTTATATTTGACTCAAGGTATGAACCATTAATCTACACAAGTTGAGGCATAAAGTGAGGACAACAAATATGGGTGTGGACATCCTATTATACAACACATGGCAAGTGAGAAGAGGAACATCGGGTGTAGAAGACAGTCAAGTGAGTAGAAGAAGACATGCATAATATAAAAATCATATAACAGTAAATAAACGCAGAATAATCATATAAAGGGAGTACAGTTTCAGAGAAATGGGAGTATTACATAAGTATCTACATGCATGAGTTAAGAGATTTACCTATTCTTTGAAGCAGAGGTCATTGCTGTGATTGATCTGAAGTTGACTGAAGTGGAAGAGAAATAGTAAAATGAGTGAGACGAGATGATGAATGAAGCCGTTATAATCAGATGCAGTCTGCTTTAATAGAGGTCTTGGGGGAGATGAATAGTCCAGGTGTATCACATGCAATGGCCCGTCTGTTCGTTCACCAAGACACAATATCTAACAGGCGTGTCTCTTCAACGAATGGTTATGTAGCAGATGAAAACGCAGTCAACCAATCAGTATTATTTATAATAATAATTAAATACATAATAATAACTTTGATTTAAATACATAATTGTGAGTTTAATTGAATAAAGAATAACAATCTGATTTTTACATAAAACATATATTACATTATTTTAAATCACAAATGACGGCTCCAGTTATGTCAAAAATAGTATGTCAATCAATTGCATCTATCCAAAGATTAGTATGTAATTAAAATTTTATATAGAATTTTTGTAAAATGAAACATTAATTGTACTTCATTACGTATATATTGGATACAGAAAAGGGGGAAATTATTTTGACACTGTAATCATGTAGTTTGGTTAATGTAACGTAAGTACATCGTGTCAATTATGAAGACTTATTATAAAAGAATCACATAATTCCTATTACAATAAACACAAAGTGCTATGAAATAATATCTTCAAATTAAATTTTCAATTTTTTTCCAGACAAATACATTGTTCAAAGAACTCGTATAGTAATAAACAATTATTATTTGCACCTACTTGTTAATTTGTTTTTTAAAATTGCTTAAGAGTAATGAAATCCGAATATTAAGACCGAAAATGTGTTATTTAACAACCTATAAAAGTTAAACAAATTACCTAATAAAAAAAATCAAGCAACATACATAGTTTTTAAATTACCTTAATCATTGGTTTAAAAATAAATGAATTTAAACTATACAACGAAAAAGAACTTACAAACGTCCATTATATTTAAAAATTCGGATATGTATTTATTCATTTAAATGAAACAGATTAAAAAATGTACTATTTACTCACATGTACATATTAACTCCTTACAAAAGGTTTTACAAACTTTATTATTCAAATTAATTTATATTACGCACTAACCAAAAAAATGTTGTAACAACAAATACTACAATCGGTAATGACATCCGAATATTAAGATTGGTATTTTGCTCTTAAGAAAGTTAGAGAAGTTAAACGTAGTAAATTTGTAAATTACAATTTGCTTAACATGATTAGTACACGATATGTTATTTAATTTTAGGAATTTGGAGGTGAAAATGTATATATCACCTAATAAATTTTATCAAGCTACGTACATAGTTTATCAATTACGTGAATCATTGGTTTTGAATAAATAAACTTAAACTATACACGTAAATTAAATTTGAACATTTTTTTTCTAAAAAATTTAATTATAGAATATATCTCCTGCAAATGATATGTCCAATATTATTAAAGCAAAAGTTGAAGTTATGGAAAAAGTCATTTTACGTATTACTAAAATTGAAATAAATTTATTCAACACTTTCAATATATAGACTAATAATAGATTTAGTTGAATTTTGAAATGTATTTAGTATTTGCAGAAGGTAGTTGTGTTAGACTGGAATGAGTTGATAACATAATCTTCAATCTAACTAAGTACTTATAACAGTATTACTGAAGTGCCGGCTGGAGAGATTAGAAAGGAATCTACTTCCAAATCTTTAAATCTTTAACCACTGAACAACCAGATTACAACTTTCTTTCCTGTACAGAGTTAACCATTAGCGTCAGCCACATCATACCAATGACTTACATACATGTTTGCTTACTATTAAGAAGGTAGAATTATTCCAAACATATAAACAAAGGTAGGTGAGCTTTTACTGAAGCTCCGGATAGACAACGCACCCTGTCAGGTATGGATCTTTCACTCTTAAAATACATTCTGCATTTATATACTACGGATCACATCATGACATTATCACATAATGTTTACAACTACTACTCTATAACTCTTAAACGTACAGTTTCTATAGCTGAGTAACCGTCAACGTAATGTTAAAATCTTCAACTGATTTCGATATCAGGTACGGACTGAAAATATCAAAGAAGTGGGAGTAATCCGGAAAAAAAAATACAAATTCGTCGCACTAAATCCTTTATTAACAGTTTTCACAAATATGTAATCCCATTCATTTAACCTCTTTCGTTTCCTGGGCACCCTCATAAAAAAATAACAATACGCATCCAAACTCCTAATTTTGGAAAAGTATTTTCGTGTAATCACTTGATTGTCCTCTGAACTTATTAAAAAACCAACGCCACGCGAAGCGGGTATCAATACTAGTTTTTAATATTACGACACTATTCATAAAATAATTATAAGATTAATAAATTAATTTATGAATGATTATTACTAGGATTGAGCAAAATCGAACACTATTTGTACCTACATGCATTATACTCTGCTCATGCATCGGGGACGGTCTGGGCATGTATTTTAAAATTCTTTAAAATATAGTTTCATTTTTTAATTTTTAATTTTTTTTAAACTTTGTTGTTTAAAGTTTAATATAGAAAAAGATTTAAAACAAATTATAAAGTATATTTTTTTATATTTATTTTAAAATGCATATGGAACATTGGAAAAAAAGCTTTGACAATTGGACGGATCAGAGGGAGTACCAAACACAGACTACATAGATACTTAATCCTTACTTGTTTGATAATTTAGAGCAAGTTCAAGATTGTTCTAAAATTTTGTCCTAAACTAATATTTGAGGTATTTTCAACAAGAATATGGGTACATGAAAAAAATTTGGTTCACAAAAAGTTATAAAATAATGTGACTCATAGTATGTGATGTTTTAATTGGGTTTTTAAAGTGAATACAGAGGCCATTAAAATCAATGTCTAATACATGTTTATTTTGTAAAGAAAATTGAATACAGTTTTAGAGTTAAATGCAGTGTATACCTATAATTACATATTTTTGCATTTTTGTGTACCCAAAATTTGAAATCTAGCAAGAAACATGCCATATTTTTCAAAAACAAGCTAGCTGTGTACTTCGGTTAAAAACATGTTAACACTGTCAACTAGTAGGGTTTTTTGTCATTTCAGCAAGAGTAATTGTATATGTGCGTGGCTTTGTGAGTTTCTCCTATTTTGTATTTGTGATGTCAACTCACTCCCATTCCGGTCTGCCTAGCCTCCCCTACTCATTATTTCCTTTATTATAAAAACCGATTTATTTTTAATATTATGGCAATATTCATAAAATATTTATAAGATTAATAAAATAATTTCTTAATGATTATAGCATATATGTAACACATACATCAGATGTAACAACTCCTTTAATTATAACGTGCAACAATTTCTTATATTGTAATATAATAATCTTCATTTTAATTAATATTTTAGTTAAAATGGTATTACATCATGAGTACATACATATATAAATACATGAAAATGATACATCGAAAATTGGAGATATTTGTATAGAAAGATAAAAATGATTGCCGAACTTGTGCTATTTACCTATTTGTTTATATTTTTGATTTTATATTTCTGTGAGAGTTATATTTTGGTGAAAGTGTAGAACACATGCATATAAAATTTAGTTATGTAAATTCATTTTTATAATTTTATTTTTTTTGAATACAAAATGAATATTTAAATATCTATTCAAAAAAGAGAATTTTAAAAATAAGTTTAAAATTATTATTTATATTCATTTTAAAATACGTATCAGACAATCTCTTATTAACGTAAATAAATGGTTGGGACTGAGTAAATACTATATATGAATATTGTAGTACATAAATTCACGGTAAATGGATATATTTTTGCAAACTAAATATATTAATTTACTGAGATTATTTATTTTTAATATATAAATATAATAAATTTTCTTTCAAATAATAATTTCACATATTAGTGTTTTCATGTATTCAGTCATATTTTTTCTATGTGTCTTCAATGACTAGAAAGATTTTTAATAAATATTTATTTGATAAAATTATATATTATAAAAATTATTTAACAGTACCATCTTTTCATCGAAATTTTACTACACTCACCTTGTAATCATTGTCATGTACAAGTGTTTTACTCAAATTTCGAATTATTTTTCTAAGTTTTAGACCAAAGAGAGTGAAGACCAAGCTTGGCCCGAATGATGCTAGAAAAAATCATTGTTACCAAAATCACCTAATGCATTCGGAAAAAAATACAATATTTACCCGAAATTTTGAATTTACCGAACCCGATTTTTTGAATTTGGGTTTGGATATGAATTTAATTTTTAAACCCGAAAATTTTGAATTTGGATTTGGATATTAGGTATACCGATCCGAAACCAGATCCGAAATCTGAAACTCTACCCGAACCCGAACTGAACATGAAATTCATCGTATACCTCATTTTTATGGCACTTCAATGCATGACCTATATTACTTTTTTCAACAAAAAATTTATATTTCTCCCTCTTTCCAAATCTCTCTTCTCTCATCATTTTTGCTCTCTAATTATAATTCAAATATATTATTATTTTAATAAGAATGTACAAATATAAGGCATGTAGTTGGAGTTGATATACAAATAATATTGTTTTAAATCATTAGTACATAATATTTTATTATATTTATAAGACATTTACCAGGAGATTATTGAACGTGTCATATATTTTAAATTAATTTAATGATAATTATTACATACTATCTTAAAAATTATTATAAGAGGATATAAGGTTCGAATTTCACCAATAATATATTAATCATTTACAAACTAATATTAATAAAAAATTGCATGGGACGGGCGAATGAGATGTAATTTGATTCACCTCTCGATTTAGTTTAGTTAGCCTCTTTTACTCACGACAGCCACATGTTTTTAATCAAATGATTATGGCAACTGGATTCAAATATGAAAATTATACATAACTTAAGTTAATGGATCCGAACCCGCCAATAACAAAAAATTATAAGATTCATATGGGCCCTTCCTCTAATTCATTTAGGTTTTAGAGAATCTAATTCATTCAGGTTTTTAGAGCATCTTTGATTAAAGTGCCAAAAATAGTGCCTCTTGCTGACTCTATGTGAGAGGGATGTCAATCAAACTTGTCAACTTTTGGCACCCTTTGGCACTCTCCCCAAAATAAAAATAATGTTATGTGACCTACTAAAAACATGTACTTTCATATTTATTTTTAATTAATTATACATGTATATGAATAGTTTGACAACTTTAAGTGCTAATTGTTAGAGTGAATTTTGATAAGAAATGTGCCAAAAGTACAATTGAAGAACAAAACAGTAATCTATTAGTATTATTGATGAGTTGGCAATATTGACAACTTTGAATTTGTACCCCAGTTAGGAATGTTCGTAGGCCAACTAATTTTTTAACATGGTATCATAGTTCGGACCGGCAGTTACTCAGGTTCGAGTAACTGCTATACTAATATTCTCATCATTATTAAGTAATTTATGCACCTAAAGAGGGTGCTCGTGATCTACTTTCCATCTGATGTGACCAGTAGATGACTTGTGTACGGGTTTTCGAGTAACTGGAAGTGATTGAATAGTAATATGAAAATTAAATAATATAAAATAAGAATTGTATGTGAAGTGAATGAATAAAGTATTTCGTCCTAAGAGACGTGTTGATTGGCAAAGATAATGAGAAGCGTAATCGAAACGCTGAGCGTCGGGCCGTCAGGCTAAACGTGACCCGGTACGCGTAAAAGAGGATAAAGATTAAAGAGGGATAAATTTTATAATCCGACCTAAGTCGTTTTGTGACTGTATATGTGTGATTGCTTGACTGTATGCATGACTATGTGTTCTGTGTCGATTTTGTGAATTTTAAAGGAATTATGTGATTTAAGTAAAGGTTTAATTAACCTTCGAGCATTTTTATAAAATCATCTGAGAAGGATAAAAACATGGGATTTGTTCTGTTATCTTCATAAAGATCCTAGAGACTTTTTAAAAATAATAAGTGAATTTGATTGTTGATCTTTTTATTTTTAAATTAATTTTATGTGGAAAATGTATTTATTAAAGCAAGATTGCGAAATTCATATAAAATCAACCGTTCGCTCAAATTCTTATTATGAGTAATGGATAAAAAGCTAATTTCGAGAACTACGTGTTAAAATTATCATTTTCAATAATCTTCGACTTTCCGAGAGAAAAATATTTTTATTTTGAATTTCGTTGCATTTGAGTAAAAAGAGAAAGAAAGTGCAAGTCAAAAAGGAATTAATGAATTACTAAATTGCCCTTGTTTTGGTGGAGTATAAATTACTCCTTCCTCCCCCATTTTCTTTCTTCTTGCTCCCGTGACCTCATTTTTTTTCTCTTCTCTCTTTTCTCTTCTTCTCTCACTCGAACAACTCTCTCTCAGCTCTCTCTTCAATCTCTCTCGATATACCTCCTTTTTCCTTGATTAAACTCATCAATCATCCCTAATTCTTCTTGCTAAACACTTATGTGTAGGTAGAAGTATGTGCATGTGTGTGATTAGGCTTGCATGCTGAAGTGTGTGTGTGTTTTCGGGTTCGGTTTTGAGCCAAGAATCGAGGGCTTGCTTGATTAGTTCGTGTTATGTGATTACTATGCTGAAATCAGATTGCATGTAGTGTTGTTGCATTTCTTTTGTTAAGAAATCGGGGGTTTCGTGGTTGAACACCCTCGAATGAGGGCACCACCGTGATGCCACCGCCACCGGTGATGAACTCCGGTGAACCGGTGGTGAGCTATGATATTAAAAACTGAGCTCTGGAACCTTAAGATCACTTATGTTTGCATGTGATGTTTTGATTAAAAGGCCGAATGACCCTTACTATTTTAAGGAAATCAAGTTGATTGTATTGAAATGCATGAGTTATTGATTTGATGTTGAAATATAGGTTGATTTGTGATTCAAGGATTAAGAATATCAAGTTGCATGTTTGTTTTGAAAAAGGCTGAATGGTTTTAATCTTTAAAGTTGTTTGATTTGAGTTAACTTGCTTAAAATGATGATGGATTGTTAGTAGATTAAAAATGAATGAAATTGTTGTTGCATGCTAAGTTTAAGTTCGAATTTTTGTGTTAACAAGAAAGGAAATTGAATTGTGTGAGATAATCTTGGTAAACACTAAGTTTGTATGGTTTAAAAGTGATTGTATGATAGTTTTAAAGGAGATCAATAAGTTCATGCTAGTGATTAGTCTTTGAGTTGAAAACTATGTTTTGCCGAATAAAAATAAGATAAAAAGGGGATTAATTATTGATTAAGTCAATGCATGTTGGTTGAATGAGTTAGTTGATGCATGATTCGATGTTTAAGTGAATAGAATGATCTAGTTAAAAACTAAGATAAGTGGGAAATGTGATGTATTGCCTTGCATGTTAAAATCCATTCTTGAATGTTGATTTATGGAAAAACTCGAATGGATTCTTAGGAATAAAAAGGTGAAATTAAATGGATTAAATTGCTAAGTGAGATTTTGATTGCATGACAAAGATTAAGTAATGTTGTGTTCGAACTTTAATAATTAAACAAAAGTGTTGATTTCGACCCTTAATGAAAGTAGGATTCAGATTTTTGGTTAAAAAGGGATGAAAGTGTTAAATGATCCTTGTGAATTGCATTAGTTGTGTTTGTTTATATGAGGTTGAAATTGAATATATGTGGATGCGTTTTGTATGTGTGGTTCGAATTAAGGAACAAAAGAAAAGGAAACTAAGATGATTGATATAAGTGATGGTTATGAATGTAAATGTTTGGTTGTGAATAGGTCTTGTAAAAGTGTCGTGTTAGTTTGATTTGAGAAATAGCCAAGGTCAAGCGAGTACGCTTTGATTGTTAAGTATATAAGGATATAAAAGCTACGAGAAAGGAATATGCTATGTGCTATGTGCTTATATGTATAAGTTATATTTGTATACTCGAGTCAAAGATATAATCGAGTTATCGTATAGAGTGATCGTTCCGGGAATGAGAGTTGAGAATCTGATTAAGATTTTGGTTTTATTGTAGATTCGGAGCGTGAGGGCATTCAGGCTAGGAAAGGAAATGATTTACTAGGTGGCAGTAGTTCAACCCTCAGGAAAGCAAATTCAGGCAAGTAACTCTGATTACTTGTGTGAGAGATTATAAATAGAATATTGTTCATACCATGTAGAGTATTGAACTGTTAAAATGTGAAACCTTTGCTTTATGAAACCCTGATATTGATTTGAAGAACCCTTGTTCTTAATAACCTGTTATTGATAATCTGTCTTTCTGTTCAAGTTACCCATAATGCCATGAATCATATTGAACCTATTGATTATCTTGGTTAACCCTGTTTAATGATATTCTGTTTCTCTTGATCACCCTATTGATCCCTAAATCAATGTTTATCCTTCTAATTTGGTTCCTTGTTATCCTTGACACAGAATTCTTGTGAATTGTTCCTTGCGTATCTTTAATTCACATCCCTGAACCTTGTTTCTTTAAAATCTGATTTAAGAATGAGTTTCGACTTGAAAGAGTCTGAATGATTTCAAATGCTTGGTAATGATAAAAAATGGATTTTAGAAAACCTATTTGTTTTTCCAACTCAAGGTTTTCCAAATGAATTCCTGATGGATTGGATTGAGACGTAAGAGGCTAGTGGGACTAGTCCAGTCATGGTAAGAGGCTAGTGGGACTAGTCCAATTTAAGGCTGAAATTATGCCGATTGGTACCTTAAAGACCGGAATGGAGGTCGATACGGGTTGATCACCCGTATATAATGAAATGGAAAGATAAAGTGATCCAATCAAGGGTTCTAATTGATTATTTAAAAAGGGAACTGAAACTTTCATTCAGTAAATTGATTTTTGGAAATGAAAATGGTTTATATTGCTTTGAAAAGAGTTGATTATATTATTGTGGAGCTTAAAGCTCGAGAACCCTGATTCTTGAAATTGTTGATCATATGGTTGATTCTATCTTGAAATACTGATGTTTTCCTTTATCGAACGATCTATTTTGATCATATAATGATTTGTGATGAATGTCGGCTTTCGTCCTGCTTCGAGCCTTGTTCCTTGAAAGCCCCTACTATTCTTCAGATACCTTTCCTTATTCCAAAAAAAAAATGGAAATCTGCCACCTAGATTAATTGAAGTAAAATGCCCTAGTTTGTTCAAGTATATTGTGATTTGATATTGTAGAACTGCTATATAGTTACTTGCTGAGTTTTATACTCATTTGTTTTGTCTTAATCTAACCATGGCAGTTATGCAAGAAGATGGTCAGGCTTAGGCGCACTGCTCGTAAGAGCGTACCTGGTGGTCCCTACCGTGTTGAGGGTTTCCGGTTGCCGGAGCAGGTAGTGGTGTTTATGAGTGAGCTCGCGCCTAGAAAGTGGTGTATAAGGATACAATGGGTTATCTGTCGGTTCCCAGCCGGAATCAATATTGTTTATTTAATAATATATTGGGTTTTTAAGTTATATTTTATGATTGGTAGTTGTAATCTTGTCTCATACTTTATCATGTTGATCCTGTTAGTAGTTAATCGGGGTTTATGCATATTTAATTATTAGATTAGAGGTGTGTGAGTCCTCATTTCCTAACCCCGAGATTGAGGGCGTCACAAGTTGGAATCAGAGCTACAGGATCTAGTCCCTGAGACAAGTTAGGTTTTAAAAAGGGGTATTTTGGGAATATATCTATATCGCGAGAGAGTTCGACTCATGTAGAGTTGTGTTAGACTATTAAGGTATAGTCTAAGGAAAGTGTTGATTGGTAAAGTGGAAACTAGAGTTAGGGTGTGAGTTAGCTGGAAGCTTTATTTAACCCTAACATTGTTTCTTGGTTGTTGTTTTGTGTTTTCTCTCAGGATCCTAGTAGTGGTAGTGACTCAGACTCAGAGATTAGCTTGACTGGTACCCCATTCCACCCTCTCCAGAGGAACCTGTGTATGTTAGTTCAGACCCAGAGGAGGACCCTTCTGAGAGTAGTGAGATCCCCATGCATATTTCACCCCTGAGGCCTGATTCATAGACCCCTGCCCCTGAGCCAGAGTCGGAGATGCCTAAGACTGTTCCTGTCAGTGTTGGTGGCAAGTTAGCCCAGGATCGAGACTTTGTGTACTCCCGCATTCCTGAGTTGGGAGCTTTGGTAGATAGGTTGATTCGGGATTCTAGGCAGAAGACTTCAGTAGTGATGGAGGAGTGGAGAGCTAGGATTCAGTTGGTGGAGCAGGTTGCCAGGAGGAGATTGGATGAGGGACCATCCACTAGTGATGCTGATGCTGAGGCCCGAAGGCTGCATAAGATCATTTGCTGGATGTTGGTTGTGTTGAGAGAGATTCTAGATGATTAGACGGGACTGTTGGTTGAGCCCGTAGATTGTTGTTGTTGTTTTCAGCGCCGGTAGGCTTTGGGATACTTGGTCAGATGTCGGGATCCCTTTTTCGTTTATCTTGTTATATTTTAGACCAGTGTAGTAGTAGTAGTAGTTGGAAGTTAGGGGTAGATAGGGGGATGTTTTCCAGTTTTTCCTCTGTTTAACCCTGCTATTTATTGTACCTTGTTTCAGAACCTTAATATCCAGAATATTCCCTATGTAACCTATTGATTAAATAAATCTATTATCTTGCTTTCCTTTGTGCACCTTGATTATCTTATAAACTGTTCTTAATGCCATGTTTTAATACAACCATGTTTTCGTATAACCATGTTTAAAGATCATAAAACCCTATTCCGTGCCATGATAAAACAACACTGATATGAGAATTATGTAGTAATAGGATTGCATGTACAAATTGGGTAAAACTTAAAACCCACAAAAGAGATTCAATAGAAATTGTTGTTATATATATGCCATGCTATCGTATTGCTAAATAATTGCTCAATCAGGTTTGTAAGAAATGGCCAACTCACCAGATCACCAAGAAGAAGAAATACCCACCCAAGACCCAGAAATAAACCCAGAAACCACTATGATGAGCAGACTTGCTCAGCTTTTGCAACAACCTGTGGCCCCAAAAGTTGGAAATTTCAAGCACTTTCAATCTGTTCATCCTCCAGAGTTCTTAGGTTTGCCAGAACCGATTAAAGCGCAGTCGTGGTTGAGAAAGATGGAAAAAGCCTTTGAGTTAGCAGAAGTTAAGGATGATAACAAAGCTCAGTACGCAAGTTATTATCTGAAAGATGAAGCAAGTTTCTGGTGGGAGTCTTCTAAAGCATTGTTGGAAGGCAAAGACTTATCTTGGGAGAAGTTTACCGAGATGTTTCTGGAAAAGTATTTGCCAAGCTATATGCAAGATCAATTGGAGATGAAATTCTTGGATCTTAGACAGGAGGAAATGTCGGTAGCAGAATATGAGGTGAAGTTTTCGGAATTGTCAAGGTTCGTACCTGAGTACGTGAATACTGAAGCGAAGAAGGCTAAGAGGTTCCAGCAGGGACTTAAGCCGTGGATTAGGAGTCAAATAGCAATGTTGGAGATCAAGAACTATGCTGCATTGGTTCAGAAAGCAATGATAGTGGAAGGTGAGCGGGAAGCCGCCAGAAGAGAAAATGAAGGGAGAAAGAGGAAGTTTGAAAGCTCTGAGCAAGAGCAAGCAAGCTCAAAGTTCAGAGGAAAGTTTGGGAAGAATGGTGGAGGTCAGAACCAAAAGTTCCAAAAGTTTAGACCCGGGAATGGAGCTCAGAAGAACCGTTTCCAGAAAGCTGGACAACCGGGAAAGGATAGCAGACCCCAGATGTAAGAATGCAGGAACTGTGGAAAGAGACGCCCGTAGAGGTGTAATAAGCTGGACATAACATGTTTTAAGTGCAACCAGAAGGGGCATTATTCTTCAGAATGTTCAAATGGAGTAAGGAAACCTGATTTGGCTTGTTTCAAGTGTGGCAAAGTGGGCCATATGGCTAGGAACTGCAAGGAGCCTGTGCAGAAGGCTAATGTTCTCAGAATTGCTGGACCACCGTCTCTCCCAGCACCATCAGCTTAACCCAGAGCTAGAACCTTTAACATGACAATGAAAGATGCGGTGCAAGAGGTGGACGTGGTAGCAGGTATGCTTGTTATAAACTCAGTAGAAGTAAAAGTTTTGATGGATTCTGGAGCAACTAGATCTTTTATCTCTGGAAGTATTCTTGATAAAGTAAAATGTGTTGCGTACCCTCTAGAGCCTAATTTGATTATAGAGGTAGCAAATCAAGAGAAAGTTGTTGTTAATAAGATTTTTCCTGATTGTGATGTGTCTATAGAAGGTCGGCATTTTTCTGCTGACTTAATTCCTTTTAAGTTAGGAGAATTTGAGGTTATACTAGGAATGGATTGGTTGTCAGCCCATGAGGCGCAAATAGAGTGTAAAAGTAAGAAAGTGAAGTTAAGAACCAAGGATGGTGAGGAAGTGATATTTAAAGGAAAGAGGCAAGAGAAGAAATTTCTAACGGCTATTGAGGCAAGAAGATTAATACGTCAAGGATGCGAAGTTTATTTGGCTTATGTCGTGGACGTGGAGAAAGAATCTGTAAAGATCGACGATATTCCGGTAGTAAGAGATTTTCCAGACGTGTTTCCTGATGAATTGCCTGGACTACCTCCAGACAGAGAGATCGAGTTTACGATTGACTTGGCTCCTGGTACGGAACCAGTGTCGAAAGCTCCCTATCGCATGGCGCCGGTCGAAATGAAGGAATTGGCAGTTCATTTGCAAGAATTGTTGGACAAAGGAGTAATCCGACCGAGTGTATCCCCGTGGGGCGCACCGGTGTTGTTTGTAAAGAAAAAGGATGGAAGTATGCGATTGTGTATTGATTACCGTGAGCTAAATAAGTTGACGATAAAGAATAAGTACCCTCTACCGCGGATCGATGACTTGTTCGACCAATTGAAGGAGCTTCGTGTTTCTAAAAAATTGATTTAAGATCTGGATATCATCAGTTATAGATCAAAGCGGAAGATATACCCAAGACAGCGTTCCGAACAAGATACGGACACTACGAGTTTTTGGTGATGGCATTTGGCTTGACGAATGCGCCAGCTGCATTTATGGATCTTATGAACAGAGTGTTCAAGCAGTATTTGGACAAGTTCATGATTGTGTTTATTGATGATATACTGATTTACTCCAAGATGGAAGAAGATCATAAGGAGTATTTGAGGATTTCCTTGGAAATTCTGCGAAAAGAGAAGCTGTATGCAAAGTTTTCAAAGTGTGAATTTTGGCTAAAGGAAGTGCAATTTCTTGGTCATGTAGTTAATAAAGAAGTAATTAAAGTGGACCCAGCTAAGATAGAAGCTGTAATGAATTGGGAAAGACCCAAGACTCCGACGGAAGTCAGAAGTTTTCTGGGATTAGCCGGATACTATAGAAGGTTTGTGCAAGATTTCTCAAAGATTGTCGTTCCATTGACAAAGTTGACGAGAAAGAACGAGAAGTTTGTTTGGACAGAAAAGTGTGAGGAAAGTTTCCAAGAATTAAAGAAGAGATTGATAACCGCCCCAGTGTTGGTATTACCTGATGATAAAGGGGAATTTGTAATATTCAGTGATGCTTCATATAAAGGACTTGGATGCATGTTAATGCAACACGGGAAGGTAATAGCATATGCGTCAAGGCAACTCAAGTCGCACGAGCAGAAGTATCCAATACACGATTTGGAATTGGCGGCAATTGTAGATTTGGAGGCATTATTTGTACGGGGAAAAGTGCGAGATTTATACGGACCATAAGAGCTTAAAGTATATCTTTACTCAGAAAGAACTGAATATACGACAAAGACGGTGGTTGGAATTGATCAAAGATTATGATTATGCGATAAACTATCATCCGGGAAAGGCAAATGTGGTAGCTAATGCTTTAAGTCGAAAGGAAAGATTAAATATGTTAACGTCATCGGAAGAATTAATCAAAGACTTTGAAAAGATGGAAATAGAGGTGCAGACTCCAGAATATGGAGGTAAAGCTATTTATGCAATGCTGTTTCAACCTGAAATTTTGGAAAAGATTCGATGTTGTCAAGAGCAAGTGATGAATCGCGAAAAGAATAAGTTGACGGGAGAGGAAATTAAAGCTCAAAGGGATGGAAAAGGGATATACCGTGTTACTCACGTATTTGGATACCTAATGTCGTGGAACTAAAACACGAGATTTTACAAGAAGCGCATAACTCGAGATTTTCAATTCACCCTGGGAGTACGAAGATGTACCAGGATTTGAAAGAAAATTATTGGTGGCCAAACATGAAAAAGGAAATTATGGAATGGATAAGTAAATGTTACATGTGCCGAAGAGTTAAAGCGGAATATCAAAGGCCAAGCGGATTGCTTCAACCACTGGACATACCTGAATGGAAATGGGAACATATCACGATGGATTTCGTGGTAGGATTACCTAAAACCAAGTCAAATCACGATACGATTTGGGTGGTAATCGATCGGTTGACAAAGTCGGCACATTTCTTGCCGATAAACGAAAGGTTTTCATTAGAGAAGTTTGTCAAATTGTATCTGGATAAGATCGTGATGCGTCATGGAGTTCCTGTATCTATCGTGTCTGATAGAGATCCAAGGTTTAATTCGAGATTTTGGCGACAATTTCATGATCATTTGGGAACGAAATTGAAAATGAGTACGGCATATCATCCGCAGACAGACGGACAAAGTAAAAGGATAATTCAGACGATTGAAGACATGTTGCGAACCTGCGCAATAGATTTCAAAGGAAATTGGGACGATTATTTGCCCTTAATTGAGTTTTCCTACAATAACAGTTATCACGCGAGTATTGGCATGCCGCCTTATGAAGCGTTGTATGGAAGAAAGTGTAGATCCCCTACTTATTGGGACGAAGTTGGTGAGCGCAAGTTAATTGGCCCAGAGCTAGTTCAGCAAATGAAGGAAAAGGTTGAAATGATACGAAAGAGATTAATTGCAGCTCAAGACCGACAGGCAAAGTACGCGAATCAAGAACGAAAAGATGAGCAATTTGAAACTGGAGACAAAGTCTTGTTGAAGATATCTCCTTGGAAAGGTTTAACTCGATTTGGAAAGAAAGGAAAGCTGAGTCCAAGGTACATTGGACCATTTGAAGTATTGCGACAAGTTAGGAAAGTGGCGTATGAATTGGCGCTGCCGCCGCAAATGCAATATCTGCACAATGTGTTTCATTTATCTCTCCTGAAGAAGTATAATGCTGATGCGAGCCATGCGATCGAGTTGGAACCAGTGGAAATCCAACCATATTATCCTATATAAAACAACCAGTGCGAATTTTGGATCGAAAAGAAAGGACGCTTAGAAATAAAGTTGTACCTCTAGTTATAGTGTTGTGGAGAAATCCTTTAGTCGAAGAATCGACTTGGGAATTAGAAAGCGAAATGAAAGAAAAGTATCCCCATTTGTTTGCTTAGATTAGATTCTGGGGACAAAATCCCTTTAAGGAGGGTAGATTGTAACGACCGAGAATTTTGCGTCGTAATTAAGAAAATAAAGTATGTGTTATGTGATGAGATTATAATTATGTGACTAAGTGATGATTATTTGTCTTACCTGGATACTAGAGTTAAGGAGCGTGGATAAAAACATTCCAATTTAAAGAGTCAGCTTAGAAGTCGAGCTGTGGTGTCGGGCCGTCAGGTAGAACGGAACCCGTCCTAGTATGAAAATTAAATAATATAAAATGAGAATTGTATGTGAAGTGAATGAATAAAGTATTTCATCCTAAGAGACGTGTTGATTGGCAAAGATAATGAGAAGCGTAATCGAAACGCTGAGCGTCAGGCCGTCAGGCTGAACGTGACCCGGTACGCGTAAAAGAAGATAAAGATTAAAGAGGGATAGATTCTATAATCCGACCTAAGTCGTTTTGTGACTGTATATGTGTGATTGCTTGACTGTATGCATGACTATGTGTTCTGTGTCGATTTTGTGAATTTTAAAGGAATTATGTGATTTAAGTAAAGGTTTAATTAACCTTCGCGCATTTTTATAAAATCATCTGAGAAGGATAAAAACATGGGATTTATTCTGTTATCTTCATAAAGATCCTAGAGATTTTTTAAAAATAATAAGTGAATTTGATTGTTGATCTTTGCATTTTTAAATTGATTTTATGTGGAAAATGTATTTATTAAAGCAAGATTGCAAAATTCATATAAAACCAACCGTTCGCTAAAATTCTTATTATGAGTAATGGATAAAAAGCTAATTTCGAGACCTACGTGTTAAAATTATCATTTTCAATAATCTTCGACTTTCCGAGAGAAAAATATTTTTATTTTGAATTTCGTTGCATTTGAGTAAAAAGAGAAAGAAAGTGCAAGTCAAAAAGGAATTAATGAATTATTAAATTGCCCTTGTTTTGGTGGAGTATAAATTACTCCTTCCTCCCCCATTTTCTTTCTTCTTGCTCCCGTGACCTCATTTTTTTTCTCTTCTCTCTTTTCTCTTCTTCTCTCACTCGAACAACTCTCTCTCGACTCTCTCTTCAATCTCTCTCGGTATACCTCCTTTTTCCTTGATCAAACTCATCAATTTCCCTAATTCTTCTTGCTAAACACTTATGTGTAGGTAGAAGTATGTGCATATGTGTGATTAGGCTTGCATGCCGAAGTGTGTGTGTGTTTTCGGGTTCGGTTTTGAGCCAAGAACCGATGGCTTGCTTGATTAGTTCGTGTTCTGTGATTACTATGCTGAAATCAGATTGCATGTAGTGTTGTTGCATTTCTTTTGTTAAGAAATCGGGGGTTTCGTGGTTGGACACCCTCGAATGAGGGCACCACCGTGATGCCACCGCCACCGGTGATGAACTCCGGTGAACCGGTGGTGAGCTATGATGTTAAAAACTGAGCTCTAGATCCTTAAGATCACTTATTTATGTTTGCATGTGATGTTTTGATTAAAAGGCCGAATGGCCCTTACTATTTTAAGGAATTCAAGTTGATTGTATTGAAATGCATGAGTTATTGATTTGATGTTGAAATATAGGTTGATTTGTGATTCAAGGATTAAGAATATCAAGTTGCATGTTTGTTTTTGAAAAAGGCCGAATGGTTTTAATCTTTAAAGTTGTTTGATTAGAGTTAACTTGCTTAAAAATGATGATGGATTGTTATTAGATTAAAAATGAATGAAATTGTTGTTACATGCTAAGTCTAAGTTCGAATTTTTGTGTTAACAAGAAAGGAAATTGAATTGTGTGAGATAATCTTGGTAAACACTAAGTTTGTATGGTTTAAAAGTGATTGCATGATAGTTTTAAAGGAGATCAATAAGTGCATGCTAGTGATTAGTCTTTGAGTTGAAAACTATGTTTTGCCGAATAAAAATAAGATAAAAAGGGGATTAATTATTGATTAAGTCAATACATGTTGGTTGAATGAGTTAATTGATGCATGATTTGATGTTTAAGTGAATAGAATGATCTAGTTAAAAACTAAGATAAGTGGGAAATGTGATGTATTGCCTTGCATGTTAAAATCCATTCTTGAATGTTGATTTATGGAAAAACTCGAATGGATTCTTAGGAATAAAAAGGTGAAATTAAATGGATTAAATTGCTAAGTGAGATTTTGATTGCATGACAAAGATTAAATAATGTTGTGTTCGAACTTTAATAATTAAACAAAAGTGTTGATTTCGACCCTTAATGAAAGTAGGATTCAGATTTTTGGTTAAAAAGGGATGAAAGTGCTAAATGATCCTTGTGAATTGCATTAGTTGTGTTTGTTTATATGAGGTTGAAATTGAATATATGTGGATGCGTTTTGTATGTGTGGTTCGAATTAAGGAACAAAAGAAAAGGAAACTGAGATGATTGATATAAGTGATGGTTATGAATGTAAATGTTTGGTTGTGAATAGGTCTTGTAAAAGAGTCGTGTTAGTTTGATTTTTGAAATAGCCAAGGTCAAGCGAATACGCTTTGATTGTTAAGTATATAAGGATATAAAAGCTACGAGAAAGGAATATGCTATGTGCTATGTGCTATGTGCTTATATGTATAAGCTATATTCGTATACTCGAGTCAAAGATATAATCGAGTTATCGTATAGAGTGATCGTTCCGGGAACGAGAGTTGAGAATCTGATTAAGATTTTGGTTTTATTGTAGATTCGGAGCGTGAGGGCATTCAGGCTAGGAAAGGAAAGGATTTACTAGGTGGCAGTAGTTCAACCCTCAGGAAAGCAAATTCAGGCAAGTAACTCTGATTACTTGTGTGAGCGATTATAAAGAGAATGTTGTTCATACCATGTAGAGTATTGAACTGTTAAAATGTGAAACCTTTGCTTTATGAAACCCTGATATTGATTTGAAGAACCCTTGTTCTTAATAACCTGTTATTGATAATCCTATTGATTTCACCCTTTGATAATTTGTCTTTCTGTTCAAGTTACCCATAATGCCATGAATCATATTGAACCTATTGATTATCTTGGTTAACCCTGTTTAATGATATTCTATTTCTCTTGATCACCCTATTGATCCCTAAATCAATGTCTATCCTTCTAATTTGGTGCCTTGTTATCCTTGACACAGAATTCTTGTGAATTGTTCCTTGCGTATCTTTGATTCACTCCCTGAACCTTGTTTCTTTAAAATCTGATTTAAGAATGAGTTTCGACTTGAAAGAGTCTGAATGATTTCAAATGCTTGGTAATGATAAAAAAATGGATTTTAGAAAACCTATTTGTTTTTCCAACTCAAGGTTTTCCAAATGAATTCCTGATGGATTGGATTGAGACGTAAGAGGCTAGTGGGACTAGTCCAGTCATGGTAAGAAGCTAGTGGGACTAGTCCAATTTAAGGCTGAAATTATGTTGATTGGTACCTTAAAGACCGGAATGGAGGTCGATACGGGCTGATCACCCGTATATAATGAAATGGAAAGATAAAGTGATCCAATCAAGGGTTCTAATTGATTATTTAAAAAGGGAACTAAAACTTTCATTCAATAAATTAATTTTTGGAAATGAAAATGGTTTATATTGCTTTGAAAAGAGTTGATTATGTTATTATGGAGCTTAAAGCTCGAGAACCCTGATTCTTGAAATTGTTGATCATATGGTTGATTCTATCTTGAAATACTGATGCTTTCCTCTATCGAAAGATCTATTTTGATCCTATAATGATTTGTGATGAATATCGGCTTTCGTCCTGCTTCGAGCCTTGTTCCTTGAAAGCCCCTACTATTCTTCAGATACCTTTCCTTATTCCAAAAAAAAATGGAAATCTGCCACCTAGATTAATTGAAGTAGAATGCCCTAGTTTGTTCAAGTATATTGTGATTTGATATTGTAGAACTGCTATATAGTTATTTGCTGAGTTTTATACTCATTTGATTTGTCTTAATCTAACCATGGCAGTTAAGCAAGAAGATGGCCAGACTTAGGCGCACTGCTCGTAAGAGCGTACCTGGTGGTCCCTACCGTGTTGAGGGCTTTCGGTTGCCAGAGCAGGTAGTGGTGTTTATGAGTGAGCTCGCGCCTAGAAAGTGGTGTATAAGGATACAATGGGTTATCTGTCGGTTCCCAGCCGAAATCGATATTGTTTATTTAATAATATATTGGGTTTGTAAGTTATATTTTATGATTGGTAGTTATAATCTTGTCTCATACTTTATCCTGTTGATCCTGTTAGTAGTTAATCGGGGTTTATGCATATTTAATTATTAGATTAGAGGTGTGTGAGTCCTCATTTCCTAACCCGAGATTGAGGGCATCACATCTGTGATTATATGTCACAATTACATGAATAAGATAAAGTAGAGCTCAACTCTTAAAAAGAGATACCATGTTAAAAATGATAATTTCGTATCAAGATTTAAAATAAAAAATAATTCATAGCTGCACACATTATGTCCTTATATATCATAATTACATGAACACGATGAAGTAAAGCTCAACTCTTAGAGAGGGAAAATAACAGAAGAATATTCTCAATTTACAGTCATGCATTGTCTTAATCTTTATCCTCTAACTCTAATACGATATTGTTCATCAAAGGTGAGAAAGAAAACCGAATAACTTGTGTGAATGTAGAGTCGTGACATGAATTAACACTATCCTAAAATTGAATTTGCCTTGCTACGTACACACGGCCTATTAGCAATCAACCTACAGGATTACACGACCTCTATTAATTCAGTGTAGTACAAAGAAATACATTGAAATTACTCTTAATCATTTCCCAAAAACATTCATATATTTATATGATAGTACTTGAGAGAATATAATTTTTTGTGTTCAAAATTGAGGAAAGAGACCTCCTTTTATATGAGTGAAACTAATAACTCCAAGGATAGTCAAAAGTCATAGGTCACTATTGATAATGGGAGGTGAAATGTAAAAGGTCTTTGAATGAAGAGTATCAAAATGAAAGGTTTTAAAAACAAAAGTATTAAAAATAAAAGTCTTAAAACCAAAATACTCATACATTATTTTATTTTGAAGCAAACATATTTTTGAAATAATATTTATATTAATTCTAACATTCCCCACATGATTCAAAAGAAAAATAAATTGAGTAATTTAATGGGCAATGGTAGTCGGTTTCTTCAGCATCATTATCTTGTGGACTTGAATTGATACACAGTAAATACAAACATCCCTCACAACCATGTAAGGTAGAAAGTTCTTGAACGTCTCATGGTAGTTAGTGAGAATATATTTGCGCACTTAAACCTTTCTCAAATCAAGAAGCGATTTCGCATCATTTTATAAAAATGCCCCACGTTGTACCTGAATTTTCGTGAATGCTCCATAGGTCCTTCTCTTAAAGAACTCTCATAGGGGGTTGGGCGTAACCCCCACATTCACATAGATTAGTTCATCAAATTTGTATTCACGAGGGTATGAACTTATTAAGAGCATTAGCTCATCCTTACATATATGACAATAATAAAAATACTAAATCACTTTGTTAGTAAGGTTGGGAGTAGTATACATAAACATTAGTTCTTTTGTGATTTCGTTTGACCCATTGAACTTAGACAAGTCTAATATTGAATTCACAATTCACTCCACAATATGATTTAAACCCATTCATAGTGCTGACTCCAATACTAATTTTCTACAAAGGCCTTTGATGAGAGGATCCGTAATACTCCTCTCTGATTTTACATACTCGAGTGATATCACATTATTTCTGATCAGACTTTGAACTATAGCATGCCTCAAGCGAATATGTCTTTTTTTCCCATCGTATAATTGATTATTAGCTAGTCCCATTGCAGCTTGTGAGTCCCAATGCATTGAAGTTGATGGAGCTAGCTTCCCCCATAATGGAATATCATCAAGTAAACATCTTAGCCATTCGGCTTCTTATCTGCCAACTTTAGCGCAATAAACTCAAATTCTTGTGTGGATTTAGCATAACAAGTTTGTTTTGAATATTTTCAAGATATAGTAGCTCCAGAAAGAGTAAAGTTATAACCACTAGTAGACTGAATCTCATAATTGTCTAACACCTAATTTACATCACAATATCCTTCTAAAACATACGGAGTTCTTTGATAATTTAAACCCCAGTTGATAGTGTCTTTTAAGTACTTCAACAATCTAATTAAAGCATCCCAATGATCACGATTAAGATTGTGAGTGTATCTACTCGGTCTACTAACAATATACACTATATCAGGCTTGATATAGTTCATTAAGAACATTACGATTCTAGTTATCTTGGCATATTTTTCCTAGAAAAACACTAATGCCTTTATTCTGTTTCAAATGAATACTAGGATCATATGAAGTTTTCACAGAGGTAAAATCAAATTGATTAATTTTTTTAAAATTTTCTCAATATAATGAGACTGATTTAATATTAACCCATATGAATTCCTAGTAATCTTTATGCCAAGAATCACATCTGTTTCTCCTAAATCCTTCATATCAAAATATGAGCTTAGGAAAGCTTTGCTTGTATATACTACATCAATTTTGGTACCAAAAATTAACATATCCACACATTGACATATGATCAAACAATCAAATTGATTAAATTTGGAATAAACACATGCATCTGAACCATTTACCTGAAAGTCATTAGAGGTGATTGTTTGATGTAAATTTTTCATACCAGTCTTTCGGAGCTTATTTAAGACCATATAATGATCTTATAAGCCGGCATACCTTGTCTTCATATCCAGGGACAACACATCCCTCTGGTTGTTTCATGTATATCTCATTATTTATATATCCATTTAAAAAGGCAGTCTTCATATCCATTTGATGCACAATAAGATTATGAATAGATGCAAGAGTTATTAAGACTCTTATGGTGGAAATATTGGTCACGGGGATGAAGTATCAAATAAATCTACCCTTTTTATGTCCATCACCCACTAGCCTGGCTTGGTATTTTTCAATTGATCCATCAAGATTATATTTCTTTATGAAAATCCACTTGTTTCCCAGTTCTTTACAATCTTTAGGAAGATCACATAAACCCAAGTGTTATTATTCATAAAGAACTATATTTCATTATTTATGGCTTCTAGCCAAAAATTGGAGTCAATTGATCTCATGGCCTCCTCATAGGTATTAGGGTCATCTTCAAGAATGATAGCATTTATTTCATCATCACCATAATGCACCACCATTAAAACCGACAAAAATACCATCAACAGTCTTGGGCCCAATTTTACTTCTTTGAAAATTTGGGAGCCCTATTTTTTCCAAACACTCCTACAATTTGAGGTAACTCAAGTTGGGATTAAAAACCTTCCATAATTCATAAGGAGTTTTATCTAATTTTTTTATGCGGCACACGGTTAAGCACATAACAAGCATAAATAATAGCTTCACCCCACATATTAATGGGCATTCTTGAACTAATAAGCATATCATTCTATTTTTAAGAGTTCTATTTTTACGTTCCGCTATTCCATTTTGTTCAGGCATATATGATGTTGTAACATCATGAATAATCCAATTAAGTTCACAAAATCTCTTTAGAGTTGTTCCATCGTATTCTCCGCCCCTATATGATCTTAACCTTTTAATTTTTATATTTAACCGATTCTCAAATTTAGCCTTATAAATAAGAAATTTTTCTTCAGCCTCATCTTTCGAACTCAACAAGTAAAACTTTGGTGTATCGAGAAAAATCATCCACAAAAGTGATATAATAATGTTTACCTCCTCTACTCATAGTGTTCTTAAAGTCACCTAAATCACTGTGAATCAATTCAAGAAATGCTGATGACGGATTTCCACTTAATTAAAGGCCTTTTTAGGGTGTTTTGCTACAATACATACTTCACATTTATTAAAAGATGTATTGTTGAATTCAACTATTAAACTAAGTTGCTGAAACCTTTTGATAGAAGCAACATTGATGTTACCTAGTCTAGCATGCCATAAAGTAACAAATTCGACAATATAAGCAGAAACAGTAGCAATTTTATTCTCAGTCAAAATATCAAGTACAAATAGTCCTCCATTACAAAATCTTTGCCCACTGTTTTTAGTAAGAACAAGTTTATCATATTCAATAGTCAATTTAATACCAGCTTTTTTCAATTTGCCCACTGTTTTTTAGTAAGAACAAGCTTATCAATAAAAATTTGTATAAATGTTGACTTAAAGCTAAAAATACGGCTTAAAATCACAAGTTGATAAGATGTAACTTATAAATTAACAAATTTATAAATATTGACTTAAATTAATTCTATTGTATTTTTATTGTCATCACTAATAATACAACTTATAAATTATATTACGATAATATTCTAACTCATTTCCATAAAAACAAAATAGAGCTCCGCTAAATAATCTTTGAATGACAAGGATGAAATATGTCATCGGTATTTAAAATCAAGCATAACTCAACTGTTCACCAGTTGTGCGCAATAATTATAAAATAAGGGGGCTGTTTCAAATTTTACTTTAGTAGTTACTAGACATTGTTCAATAAAATTATTTTTATGTATCATTGTATCATTTTATACATTAAACACATTGATATTCCCGACCAATCTAACAACAGAATTACAGAAGGGGTTGAATGAAATTCTGGTTTCTTTTTGGAAATTTAAAACTTCTTACGAATATATATAACAGTGTTTGAATAAGTTAGTCGCAGATAAGAAATATTCAAGTATTCAAAGACAAAGTAAATACACAAGGGTGTTTAATAAAACTTTCTGGTGGATTTATACTTCCACTAGAGATATATATAAATGTAGAAGATCTTTGTGATGCAAAAACACACAGCTGCTGAACTTGAGAGTTCTAAAGGATACAACTTACAAATGCTCTCTAGTTCTTGCTTGTGTTGACTGTGTCGATCGATATTAAGTCTTTACTGCACTTGGTTTATATATCACCAAGTTACATGTGTAATATGACAAAACATAAATCTATTGTTTAGGTCTAATCACATGTTTCTTCATTTCTCTGTCCCATGCAATCCAGATAGATATAGCATCTTTGAATGTCCCTGTTTTGCATGAAAATGTAAATGCTTCTTGATCTTCATAACCCTAATTATAGGTTGCCGCATTCCTTTTGTATACAATCAACCCATGTGACTGTCAAGTCGCTTTCAACTGCTATTTAAATGTGATGTTCCTTGAGACTTGAGCATTATCCGTTGAGTCTGTTATGGATCATCCGTTGAGAGCTTTGCAGATTATCCGTTGATAGTATTTCCTTAGTAGTTGATACCCTTTCACTTATGCAGAAGTACAAGGTATCATCTATTTATAATTAGCCAACATGTTTTGCATATCTTACTGGTAGTCAACATGACTTGAAATGTCTAACAATTTCTAAACGTCTAAGATATTATAGTATACATGAATGAGCTACATACTTGTTTAATACAGGCTACTCCATCAAAAGATGGTTACACAAATCATTTAACTTAACTTAGAGTGGATTGTTAAGTTATCATCAAGTTTACATCATATTCATAACACACATGTATCTGTGCACATACAAGTTAGGGTTCTTTTAAGAAAAAAATATTTTCATTCTTTGGAACAAGGGTAAGGCTGCGTACGGTATACCCTCCTCAAACACTGTCCTCTACGGTATTTACTGGGTACAGTTGATTGATTATTTGATTGACTAAGTCACTTTGCTCGGGAAAAAAATATTACAAGTGATTAAAAAGAACAAAATTAATATTTAACAATCACATTTTGAATCTGAAATTAAATTTTGGATCACTGGATTAACATACCTAACATAATTAGATACGCACAAAAAGTTCATTGGGTCGGGTTTTATCCGGACTTTAAAAAATCCGATTTTTTTCAAAACGGACCGGCCCCGAGTTTTAAAAAAATTTGGGTCGGACCGGGCCTACTGAGAAATATAAGGCTCGTTTTAGACTCGCGGACCGGGCCGGATCGGGCCGAACCGAGCTTTATTCGGGTTTTTTTATTTATATATTAAAAATTATTTTTATATTTTATAACTCGAATTATGAGCAGTTTAAATATCATAGAGAATAATATCTTGATATATCAGATATAGTAGTTTAGACACCAAAATAAACAATTATTTTTTAATATAACATATATAATTATGTACAACAACTTGTATTATGCAAAATCCGTATGGCAGCTAGTTATCAGTATCAAACACAAGCAAGCTTGGTAGTTTTTATTTCTCTCTAGGCATTCTTGATACACTAAACTGCCTAATTCATATATTTTGTATAGTCACAAACAATATAATTTAGAGTTGGGTTCAGTGGAGATCAGTATTATTTTGAGACCTGGAGACCTATATAACTACAATTACATTTTTGTCAGATTGTGGGGTACAGATGAGTGAGAGACATGATTAATATTACTTAGGTAAAAAATGTAATGTAACATGTATATAAATATTATGTTAAAAATATATTAAAAAAATAGAGTGCTGAACTTTGTAAATATAGTGAAGTAGTTTAAATTGTAAAATGATTAAAATCATACGTGAAAATTTTATTTAAAAAAATAGAGTGCTGAACTTTGTAAATATAGTGAAGTAGTTTAAATTGTAAAATGATTAAAATCATACGTGAAAATTTTATTTAAAAAAATAGAGTGCAGAGCATATCGTACAACTTTATAAATATAGTGTAACTTCAAATTATAAAATTTAATACATTTAATTGCAAATAAAAAATATAATGCAACCTGCAGAATAAAATATTATGTGAAAAAATATATTAAAAAATAATGTGCAGAACATATTGTAGAACTTTATAAATATAATGTAGTAATTAAAATTACAAAATATAATACTTTTAAACCTAAATAAAAAACATAATACAACCAGAATAAAATATTATGTGAAAAAAATATATTAAAAAAATGAAAGAAAGAACATAGTGCAAAATTTTATAATTAGAGTGTAGTACTTAACATTATAAAATTTAGTACTTTAAATCTAAATAAAAAATATAATGCAACTTGCAAAATCAAATATTATGTTAAAAATATATTAGAAAAAATATAGTGCAGAACTTAGTGTAGAATTTTTTTATAAATAAAATGTAGTACTTTAAAATCTAAATAAAAAATATATAATTTAACATGCAGAACACATATATGTGAAAAATATATTTAAAAATAGAGTTTTAATGCATAACTTAGTCTAATAAAAATTATAATGCAATATATTTGATGTGGAGTAAATGACAATAAAAGTATTTATACATAAATAAAAACTTAGTACTTTTAATCCTAAATAAAAAAAATATAATGCAATCTGCAGAATAAAATATTATGTGAAAAAAACTATTAAAAAATAATAATGCAAAATAAATCGTAGAACTTTATAAATATAGTGGAGTACTTAAAATTATAACATGTAGTACTTTTGAACCTAAATAAAAAATATAATGCAAGAATAAAATATTATGTGAAATATTTAAAAAAATAGAGTGCAAAATATATTGTAGATTTTTTATATATAAAGTGTAGTACTTTATATTCTAAATAAAAAATATAATTTAAAATAAACAAATAATATTTGAAAATTATATTCAAAAATAGAGTTCTAATGCATAATTTAGCTTAATAAAAGTTATAGCGTAATATATTTGAGTAAGGAAAAATAAACTACTTGATCTATGTAAAGTAATACACTTGTAATGTAATATGACTCAGTCCATTTCATCCCTATAAACAGGACTCCAAGTCTCCAAATAAAACACGGACTCCACTGAAATTTTGTCATATAATCTAAATTATAAATTTAAATAAGATGTCATTTGCAATTTATAATAATTTACAACTAACTTAGTAATTATCTTTAATACTTTTTATTTTGGTGAAGAAAACATAAAATATTAACAAAATAAATAAAATCTTAACAAAATAAATCGGCAAATAATCATATATACCTTATTGCTTCTAATATTATAATATATTTTTTTAAAAATTTATCAAAAATTATATGTTCAAATTTTCTATAAAAATTTCAATTTTTTAATCAAACTTTTCAAAACGGCCGAGCTTTTATCCGGGTCGAACCAATTTTTTATCCGGGTTTTTTTAGATCCGGGCTTTGTTAAATCTGGGCCTTTATCCGGATTTCTCGGGTTTCGGTCCGGACCAAATTTTTGATAAAAAAGGAGGTCCATTTAAAGCCCACAGACCGGGCTGAATTGAGCCGGATTTTTTTCCCGAATCAAACTTTTCGGATTTTTTTCGGATCGGATCGGATTTGAAATCTCTAAACATAATAACAATGTAAACTATTTATATTGGAGAATGTCAAAGAAATCAAACGAGCGATTTCATATGCTAATTTTATTTTAAAAGAAAATAAGAAATCAAAGAAATTACAATAAGATGGATTGGGATGTAAAAAGTTAACATCTCAAAATAGGGCACCAAACTTATTTGGTAGCATCAATTATCAAAATATTATTATTTTTTTTTAAAATATTATACAACTTTTTGAATATCTACTTGTAAGTCCAAAGTATGCATAAATTGCAATAATTATGAGTTGATATTTAAACACACATCAAATTGGGATCACATAAACACGCATCAAATTGGGATCACATGGGGTTCATATATGAAATAAAAAAGGTAAATTAATGAAGAACTTGAACAACCTTTAAGTTGTCCAAAATGTTCATAGATATGTACCCCATCAGTGATATGATATTGCTGCTTATATTTTACTACATTTCAAAGGGCAGGTACCATAAAGGATTCAAGAATCATCAACTGTGCACCTGAAACAATCAATTGCAACATATATATTAGCTGGTTAAGAAATAGAGTGCTTCCTGACCGACCTATTTCCGACCAACAAGTCGACAACTGTCAGGGGTCAAAAAATTTCCACAGGAATTAACTCTGTTTTTGTAGTGATATATATCATGTCCAATTAAAGATGTCTACATGTTTAAAGTTACTATAATCCTACAAATGGGTAATGGAAAAAAACTAGGGAAACAGAAAACTGATCATCTCCTCTCTACTAATTCAATTCAGGAACTAAACTCACACCAAGAATCACAGAAAATCAGATACCCTTGTCAAGCACGACACGAAACTACAAGACTAACATGATTTTGGAGGACGGTGGTCGCACATAAACAAATGAGTTGGCAGATAATGACCTTGTTATCTATTGCAGGCTAAGTTTTGCCCAGCTTATCTTTTCAGAACTTAAAAACATACTCAAAAGAGTGTTACTAGAAACTCGTGAATATTCCACATCGAAAGAACTTGAAACAAATACTCTGTATATTAACAAGGTGTGCAAGCCTTTTGCTCACGACGTTACTTGAACAGGATCTGTTCTATAGTAATCGTACCTCTGTATTCTTGATTTCTAAGGAGACAGGTGACCAAGTCTGGTGGATGAATAATGACTGCAGGATCAGAGCAGTGATTAACAGCACTGCATGGTCAGTGCACCATTCAGAGCCGTAGAGGATCGTTCCCAGCTTGGTTCTCCTGGCTGGTGGTCTTGCAGTTGTCTGACAGACCTCTAAACCTTTT
Source organism: Apium graveolens (assembly GCF_009905375.1). Taxonomy (NCBI): domain Eukaryota; kingdom Viridiplantae; phylum Streptophyta; class Magnoliopsida; order Apiales; family Apiaceae; genus Apium; species Apium graveolens. The sequence continues at coordinate 157,961 of NW_027417693.1, read as the reverse complement.
TTTTCGTGATGTTGCTCAGAAATTTTCAACCTGCCAAGTATTTTCTTTTCACAATTTATGGTCTGCCACACATATGATCGAATGAACTATTGGGATGAGTCAAAATTTCTGAAGAAAAAATACTTACCTTTCTATAGCTGAGACAAGTTGCAAAAGGAATCAAGGCTGATTGGCACGGACACATTATCACGAAGAAGTTGTTTCAAATGTCTCTGCAAAGTGTTTGCAGGTATCCAAGAATGATTTTCAACTGTTATCTTATTGGTTAATTAATGAAGTATGCGATAATAACTTTACTGTTATCGGTTTCTTAATGAAGTATGTGACAGTAATTCATATTTATGCTTTGTATAATTGTATATAGGGTAGCTAAACAGTTAGAAGACAGCAGTTATTATCAACAATGCACCATTTTGTACCTCAAGTCGACAGATTTCTTACGATTGCATAAAAATATCCAATCCTACATAATACACTGGGAAAAGGAGAAAAACCGGGGAAATAGATTAACTGATCATGGAAATAAGAGATACTTTTCAAGCACATCCAAGCAAGACATGTTACATTGTTAGTACCAGCTAGTGAAACTTTGTGGAAGCTTCGATTGACCTTTGGGAAGTAAATTACAGATTGTTGAAGTTAAAATGAGAGAATTTGTTATACCACCAGAATTCCTGGAATTTCTTTGGAACTCAGCTTGCAAATATATAATTTAACCAAGATGGTCAAAACAGCAAACACAATTTGGAAGCATGTCTGGTCATTTCCCATGACTTCTATTAATTAATTCGGAGTTCGTATCGGAAAAGGTAAAGATAATTAGCATAAAATAATGCAGCAAAGAAATTTATTGCGTTCTTTCCCGGTCTACTTGGCACAACCTGGCAGAGCAAAGCCTTTTCTATTGAAGACCTGCTGAAGCTTGATTTTCAGACCACTCCGTTTTACATTTTATGACAGTCTCCTCGTTTCGCTTCCACGCTTTAAAACATCTACACAGATAACCTGCACTCTAAACTATTTCTTCTTATATTTAAATAGCACTAAAAGAGCATATACTGCAAAGTGCAAGCGAGCACTTGATTTAATCCATGTTAGCGCAGTAACCCACGTCGAAACTATCTAATCCATGTTAGTGCAGTAACCCAACCTTACAGAACTCTTAAACTAGTTTAAAATTAAGATAATTATACATGATGTAATCACAAAAGTTGCAATTATTTTTTTTAAAAGAAATTAAAAAAATAGAAGCGTAAAAGTATAACCATGTTCATCTAGGTAATCAACAAAGTTAGAACAGCAGATTATGGACTGCAATTAATAGTTCGTGAATCAGTACTATGAACTTGAAAATAAATCAATAATGAAGATCTTAAAAGCCAGGACGTTTTAGTTCAAGAGGCAGACTGTGTTTTGCAACAAGGTTAATTTCATCCCTAATCGAAGTCGACAGAGAATATCTAATTTAAGTGTTGTATAAAAGCAGAGCTGGCCTATTGTTTAAAGCATACCTTTCTCGGCCTTTTGGCTAAGATCAAGTGTAGTATCTGTTCTTATCAGTTTAATATCTGATATGTGAGTCATTGGCTCACACGATATTAAATTAATTTTTTAAGGGGGAAGATCCTTCACAATAGCTTGCTATTGGGTTCTTCATGAGTCGCCCAAGTGTTGCACTACTGCTTAGGCCTGGCTCACCCCACCAAAACATAGTTCAATGTGTATTAATGACAATTAGCCTTAAAATTATGTTCTAATACAGTTGATTAAAAATCTTGGGGAGATAATAACATCTTGTTTTTAGTGACTGAGCACGGTTGTGTAATACCAAACAAATTATGGAATACCTGTGAAACTTTTTAGCTTGGGGTGAATAGTCTGCTTTTCAACACTCTTGAGGAATAAAAAGATGCCATCACTCTTTATAATTATATCGCTCCTGCATCAATTCTGTCACCGATGAATTGTATTAAATGACATAAAGAAAAGTTTCGCAACAGCAAACAGGGAAAAGAATATAAGCAGGCAAACTGTTATTCATTCACACAACCACCTTTTACATTGAGTTACCGTTATTTATTTATTCGTACAGGGTGGCTCTGAAAATTCAGTTTATAGCAGATGAGACAAATTGTTTCAAATCTCAGCCTTTCAAGGATTTATCAGCTTTTATTAAATGAAACTATACTAAAAACATAGAAGGCAGTTTAACATGTTATTTACTATGAAGTGAACTTTAGACTTTGCATCACAACATGAATTGTAACATGTTTGCTAACACCGCAAACATGTTACAATTCATGTTGTGATGCAAAGTCTAAAGTTCACTTCATAGTAAATAACATGGTAAACCATTTCAACCTATAATCAATAAATAGGCTTCATGTTGGCATACACGTGCTTTCTTATAATAACCTCCCACATTGGCTAAAAATAGAAATAACATGGTCTTGATATAAGAAAAGTTTAATTTTAAGCTTTGTACCTTCGGGGATATCTGATAAAATTGGAACGATACAGAGAAGATTAGCATGGCCCCTGCGCAAGGATGACACGCACAAATCGAGAAATGGTCCAAATATTTTTGAAACAAGCTCCCTGCAAAACTTTTTTTGTTAAAATCTAGCCATGCAAACAGGGGTAGTCCAAGATGACCTGGAATATATTTTATAAAAAAAAATCCATAAATATAAAAAAAAATCACAAAACGTTTGGAAAATATTTGTTAAATTGCAAAATTTGCATAGATATTTGTTAAATTGTAAATAGCGTTAGCTATTTAGTTTATATATATGTTTGTCTACTTAGTTTATACTAGCTTAAATCCCGTGCAATGCACGGGTTCCCGTTTTTATTTAAAAAAATTATTTATCTGTTCATATTATAATTTTAAAATATCTATATAAATATATAACAATTATAAAGTTATAATAAAAATAATAAGATAAACATGTGGTCGTAGTTTAGTAGGATAAGTAAACTATGTCTAGTAGTTTAAGATTTTAGTTGTTTAGCGGATATATACCACTATTTATTTATTTTTTAATAATATGATAAATTGTGGTCGTAGTTTATTAATATAAGTACTCTAAGTCTAGTAGTCTAACAATTTAGTAGTTTAGAGGATATATAACACTATTTATTTACTTTTTAATAATAGAATACGTTGTGCCTATAGTTTAGTAGGATAAGTAGACTATATATCTAGTAGTTTAACAATTCAGTAGTTTAGCGGATATATAACAGTATTTATTTATTTTCTTTAATAAGTAAAATTAGGGAATAACCGTTGAACCAAATTATAGGCCATTCCGGTTATTATAATATATATATATATAGTATAGATATGCTGTAATGGCAAAAGTTTAAAAGTTTATAAAAGTTGCCATTAAGAATACTGTGTACTCGTCACTTACAATGGCATACGCCTATTTTCGTATTTTTAGAGTAGGGTTTCTGTATGGAACACCTAACAATTCACCACAAGATCTATCCAATCAACCGATGAAAACTGAAAAGGGTATATCTAAATCTTAACTTTGAAGTGTTTTAACAAACTCGTTCTATAATTGACGTGTTTCTCCCTTTTTGTCAATTGATAAGATCTTAACTTTGAAGTGTTATAACAAACTCGTTCTACAATTGGCGTGCTTCTCCCATGTGTCTTGATTTAGTTAATGAATGCTTTCTGAAAGTTTACCTTCTACTATGTCCATCAAGTTATTTCCCACGACTTCTATTAATTAAATTGGAGTTCATATCGCAAAAGCTAAAGATATTTAGCATAAAATAATGTAATTAGGAAATTTATTGTGTTCCTCCCCCGGTTTACTTGGCGGAGCAAAGCCTTTTTCCTATTGAAGACCCGATGAAGCTTTGAATTTTAGACCACTCCGGCAAATTCGTAAGTTCAATTCCTACTAGATGCACATTAAGTGCTCCACACTTATAATGATATACCTAATTTTGAAGGGTGTTACATTATCTTGAAGGGTATTACAGTATCGTAACCTGATTTTGCCCTTATAAGTTCAAAAATATTTAAAATAATTTTATACATTTAACTAAAAATCTACTTAGGTGTTCAACTAGAATAGTATAATCAATGTGTAAAATACCCCTAAACCCTTGGATTAAAAAAATGAAATGATCAAAGCTTGGAAAATGTTAAAAACACTCCGGTACTCTCTTCTTACTAGTCATAAACTCGAACAACTATACCACATCGCTCTGTTTCTCAATAAAATTAGGAATCACCTGTTTAAAAAACAAACAAGGACCGTGTTTATAGTATCTTTGCGCTTGGGGCAATGACGCAGCTAGTGAGGTACTAACTGAGGCGCGTCAATTGCTGGTTGAAAACTATTTCCAAACCCCCTCCTTGGTCTTGGCTTTGCCTTGTGCCATTGAGAATTTCTGGAAGGGTTCCCTCTAAAAAAGGGTAAAGCCCTACAATTCTAATTTCAAAATCTGGAGCCCTACAATTTTAAGTTCAAAATCTGGAGGAATTAATATGGACTCGAACAACAAATTGCCTTGAGCAAAAGAGTTTGACTAGAATACCACAAGATAAATTAGTCCAGGTCTTCAAGCTAAAAAGTTGCCATGAAAGCTTTTTAAAAGCAAATTTTAAAAAAGAACTGAAGGCAGATTATGGACTGCATAATAGTTGGTGTACATAAATTAGAAAAAAGAATCAATAGTGAAGATCTTAAAGTCCAGAATGTTATAGTTTAAGAGGCAGACTGTGTTTTGCAACAAAGTTAACTTTGTCCCTCGTGGAAGTCGACAGAGAATATCTAATTTAAGTGTTGTATAAAAGCAGAGCTGGCCTATTGTTTAAAGCATACCTTTCTCGGCCTTTTGGCTAAGATCCTTTTGGCTAAGATCAAGTATAGTATGTGTTCTTATCAGTTTAATATCCGATATCTGGGTCATTGGTTCACATGATATTATATTAATTTTTCAAAGGGGAAGACCCATCACAATAGCTTGCTATTGAGGTCTTCACGAGTTGCCCAAGTGTTTCAAAGGGGAACATGACATACACTATTCAACATAAATACAAGTCTTGCGGTTGAAAGTCACCAGTTAATCAAAGCACATACGAAAAAGTAAAAAAGTATACTCCCTCCGTCCCGCAGACTATTTTGTGGAGATTAACTTTGCATTTGACATGCAAATGTTGGACATTCACTTTTACTTTGGGATGCGACCAGCTTCTCTATATATACAATGTCCCAATTAGATTAATCTTTGACAAATAAATAGGGCTTATCAAATAAACATATACAGGGGTCCAAATTCTCATAGATATGCTACGATCTAAACTTCATAAATTAAGAAATCTTACCTATTGATTCATTTCCGTCCTGAAACTATTATTCGTAGCTGTTTTAGTGTCTGCAACATTTTGACTCCGCAATTGTGGAGTTTCAGTGGAGTGGTAGGCAACATTGACACTTTCACAATTTGCTTTTATAGAAAGGCATCTAACCAGTGACCAGCTTAGAATTTAAAGAACCACTAGAATTTTATGTCATAACAATCCCGTAGGAAAGCAACGCTGGCTCAGCTGCCTCACGTCGTTGCATGAGCACAATTATAGATTAAAATCCTTCATGTTGGCATCTACTTGCTTTCCTATAATAACCTCCCACATTGGCTTAGGATAGTGATAACATGTTCTTTATATAATAACAGTTTTACAGCATTGGTTTTCCCTTCGGGGACATAAATCGAGAAATGGTCCAAATTTTTTTTTGTTTGAACAAACTCCCCGCAAAACTCTTTTTGTTCAAATCTAGCCATGCAATCAGGGTGGAGGAAATCGACTACGAGGCCAATATGACCCGGAATATATTTTATAAAATAACATAAATATAGAAAAAAAAATTAAAATCACAATATGTATGGAAAATATTTGTTAAATTGTAAAATATTAGCTAAGTTACAACTAACGGGAAAAAAACATACTTCAAGATTTTCTTAATAATTCAATGCCCATTAGATGTACTAAATTTAATTTATTCAATGAAACTAATAAATACAATTAGAAAACAAATCGATCTTAATTTAATATTAGTTATATTAAGAGTCTAATACAGTTTAAAAGATTACATGTATAATAACAGTAGCAACTAATTTCAACTTGTTCTAAGCAGAGGCCTGCTCTATTATAAAGTGACTCCACACCTGCATGCACTCTTTCATCCTCCTATAAGTAAACTCTCTATGCACTAACCTATTCTTAACCGCGCAATATACTAGTTTAGTCCTTTATTTTGACATGTCGACTAAATGGTTCAGTATTTTAGTTCTCAAATCAAGAATAACAAATGGACCATATCTAGGACTATAGGTGAAATTTAGAAACATGCAATTAGCCTTTTGTACCATGCCCTCTTAAACCTAACCATGAAATTGCTTTCTTTTAAATGTACGATTGGCAATAAAGAGATCGAAAGGTTTCTACTTGCACAAATTGAGGTTTTCATCCTGGATTCCTAAGCCGGCTCGGATATGATATGCTTGTGAATTTAAGTTTCAGGATTAATCAAAAGCTACAATGTCTATCTAATTAAGCTGCTATTGAGTCAATGAGCTAAATTTGTAGAAATCAACATGATCACGTAAACAAGAAAAGATAAATTTGTAGCAATTACAGGGTATATTAAACAAGAAAAATTAACATAAATTAGTTGACCTGTACAATTATAGATTACATTTGCATACTTCATAGACATGTGAAATGGATACCTCTTTCGCATAGACACATGGAACGACTTACCGGATGATATGATCTTTCCTGAACGCCGAACCAACACGATCCCTGTTTCCATGTTCAACCTGCCTAAGTCTCAACTCCAAAAAGTTGAACACTGATGCAGAAATAATATCTTAAGAAGTGTCAATGTACACCAATGAAACTATTGCAATTTAGCTAACTTTGTGCCTTTACCAGATTCATGTCCACTTATGTTTTTCACCGTAAATAGTGTTCTTTAAACTTTTGTATCCTTGCTGCTGCATTGAATCAGAATCAATATACATTATTAATTTTTTTGTGTTTTGTAACTTATAAAGTGACTCCACACCTGCATGCACTCTTTCATCCTCCTATAAGTAAACTCTCAATGCACTAACCTATTCTTAACTGCCCAATATACTAGTTTAGTCCTTTATTTTGACATGTCAACTAAATGGTTCAGTATTTTAGTTCTCAAATCAAGAATACCAAATGGACCATATCTAGGACTATAGGTGAAATTTAGAAACATGCAATTAGCCTTTTGTACCATGCCCTCTTGAACCTAACCATGAAATTGCTTTCTTTTATATGTCTTTGAATGTACGACTGGCAATAAAGAGATCAAAAGGTTTTTACTTGCACAAATTGAGGTTTCCATCCTGGATTCTTAAGCCGGCTCGGATATGACATGCTTGTGAATTTAAGTTTCAGGATTAATCAAAAGCTAAAATGTCTATATAATTAAGCTGTTATTGATTCAATGAGCTAAATCTGTAGAAATCAACATGATCAAATGTCTATATAATTAAGCTGTTATTGATTCAATGAGCTAAATCTGTAGAAATCAACATGATCACGTAAACAAGAAAAGATAAATTTGTAGCAATTACAGGGTATATTAAATAAGAAAAATTAACATAAAATTAGTTGACTTGTAGAACTATAAATTGCATATGCATACTTCATAGACATGTGAAATGGATACCTCTTTCGCATAGACACATGGGACGACTTAATGGATGATATGATCTTTCCTGAACGCCAAACCAACACGATCCCTGTTTCCATGTTCAACCTGCGTAAGTCTCAACTCCAAAAAGTTGAACACTGATGCAGAAATAATATCTTAAGAAGTGTCAATGTACACCAATGAAACTATTGCAATTTAGCTAACTTTGTGCCTTTACCAGATTCATGTCCACTTATGTTTTTCACCGTAATTAGTGTTCTTTAAACTTTTGTATCCTTGCTGCTGCATTGAATCAAATATACATTATTAATTTTTTTGTGTTTTGTAACTTTATAAAAACAGAATGCATATAGTACTTGTACTAATTTATTTTCCATACCTACTGTATTCTTCCGGTCTTCATCGTTTCTAGATTTATGCTCTAGGCAAGTAAATTTTAGAAAGGAATGATGGATATGTATTGTGCATCCCAAAAATTCACCTACAAGAACAAGATGTTAACTTATTTAACATCTAAACAGCCACTTGGTCGAACACTTTTGGGTACAAAGATGAATTCCTTGATATTAGTAGAAATCCATGTGTCATTATGTTAATACATTCATGCCAGCACATAATGGGACCAAACTGTCGGAAGATGCAAATGTTCATAGTAATTAGCAGAACTTAGAATTAAGTTCACGAGTTCTTCTCCTGTTTTGGTAAAAAGCATGTCAAGGTTTGCTAAAAAAGGTTCCTGAGTAGTAAACTAGCAGTTTGAGATCAAAATTCACATTCCAAGTTCATTAAACAAAAGGAGGGTAAGAGCAGTTGAAAATAGGAACTAAATAATGTAATCAAATTTTCATCTTCAACTTACAGGAATAATATACAGGGTAATCTGATAAATAAACAGGGTTTCAAATCTCGCAAGGATAAGTAACTGTCTAAGTTTTTTATTTAAGTAATCTATGAATTATAAGGACTGAGATGAGGCGGCAATGTGGCTAAAAGCTCAAACTAAACCATCGCTTCCTCACTTCTGTACTTAGATAAAAGACCAGAGAATCTTGTTCAAAAAGTACAAAAGATCAAAATTAGAAACAACCAGAGAAGACGGTAGCTAAAGGGGAACAAAAGACATTCAATAAGAAAATCCAGATAGAGTCCACACACTGATGAAGTAAAATACTGTCAGGAAACAATACACAATTCTATGGTCAACCTATCACACTCTCCTACTAATTTGGCCACACGTACGCATACTTATTATTTGTTTTCATACATACAATGCTTTCTTTGTTTTCCACGGTACTTGATGTGCTTTAAGAAAATGATTGTTTTTCAACAACCGAGACATATTGAGAGAGTTGTTTTTCAAACAATTGAAAAGGAAGAAATCATGACACGATTTCAGAGTAATTTAACGTTATTCTAATATATGGTCATTTGTTGTTTTGCTTATATGTGTCAATGTAGTTGCATATTTTTTTCTCGACCCCCCTTATGTTCGTACCTAGATCCGCCACTGACCATGAATATTTTTTCTGGTTAACTTTACAAACTTATTTTAAGCTATCACCCTAAGGCCCCTGGTCCTTCGACATGAATTGCTAAAGGTTCATATACTCCAAACATTAAAATTATAATCAAATTTCTAAAAAAAAACATATATAAGACCATGCTGTTAATATCTTTAATTTCGTATTACTATTAAATATAAAAATTTCATTATATTAAAGTACTCATAAATACGAATCCAACAAGATCACTCACGACTATATTTGATCTTATAGATTAGACGTAAATAGTTTCAAGGGAGACTTTGGGGCCTGGTGTGAGGATGATATTAAAGATTGGTGTTGCTGCAGCTTGGATTCTTGTTTTTGTGTTTTGTTACTGGAAGATGTGGAGTCATAGATATGATGACAATAGGTGGTCAGCTAAGGCCAATGACTGGGTGACAAGATACTGTCAGGCTGCAGTTGTATATCTTATACCAGAGTTTCTGGCTATAATACTATTTCTGTTGCCATGGGTTAGAAATTTCATTGAGGAAACAGACTGGAAGGTCTTCTATGTGCTGTCTTGGTGGTTTCAGAGCCGGATTTATGTTGGTCGTGGCCTCAGGGAAGGTCTTGTGGATAATATTAAGTATACCATATTTTGGATTGTGGTGCTTGGTACAAAATTTTGCTTTAGTTACTATTTACAGATCAAACCCATGGTAGAACCTACACATGCCCTTATAAACAAGAAGAATGTGAAGTATGAATGGGACCAGATCTTTAAGAAAAACAATGTTGCTGCAGTAGGGCTCCTGTGGCTTCCTGTCGTATTAATTTACCTCATGGACATACAGATTTGGTACTCCATTTATTCTTCTTTTGTTGGTGTAGGAGTTGGACTATTCCAACACTTGGGCGAAATTCGGAACATGCAGCAGTTGAAGTTGAGATTCCAGTTCTTTGCGAGTGCAGTTCAGTTCAATCTCATGCCAAAGGAACATGGACTGAATGCAAGGGTTAATTTGATAACAAAGATTCAAGATGGCATTAACCGATTAAAGTTGAGGTACGGGCTTGGTCGCCCCTTTAAGAAGATTCAATCTAATGAGACAGAAGCACAGAAATTCGAGTTGATGTGGAATGAGATCATAATGACGTTTAGGGAAGAAGATATTCTCAGTGATCAAGAGGTTGAACTGTTGGAGCTGCCAAAGAATACCTGGGACATCAGGGTTATCCGTTGGCCGTGTTTTCTCCTCCGCAATGAGTTGCTGCTGGCCCTTAGCCAGGCTAATGAGTTAGTTGATGCTCCTGACAAGTGGCTTTGGTATAAAATTCGCAAGCATGACTACAGGCACTATGCTGTAATTGAGTCATATGACACTACAAAGCACCTCTTGCTGCAAATTGTCAAAGGAAACACTGAAGAGCATTCCATCATTACAGCTTTATTCCATGAGATTGATACTGCAATACAGTCGGAGACGCTCACGAAAAAATTCAGAATGACTGCTCTTCCCAAGATTCATGCCAAGTTGATTTCTCTACTTAATTTAATAAACAAGCCAAAAAAAGACATCAGCAAAATGGTAAACACTCTACAGGCCCTTTTTGAGGTTACTATTAGAGATTTCTACAGAGAGAAGAGGAGCACTGATCAGCTTAGAGTGGATGGCTGGGCTCCAAGCGAGAAACTTATAAGTGAAGGATTGCTTTTTGAGAATGCTATTGAGTTGCCAGATACAAACATTGATACTTTCTATTGCCAGGCTCGACGCTTGCACACCATTCTTACTTCTCCGAGACTCCATGCAAAATGTACCTAAAAATTTTGAAGCCAGACGCCGACTTGCCTTCTTTAGCAACTCTCTGTTTATGAACATGCCTCATGCTCCTCAAGTTGAGAAAATGAGGGCCTTCAGTGTTTTGACTCCTTATTATAATGAAGAAGTATTGTACAGCAAGGAAAACCTCCGAACAGAGAATGAAGATGGAATTACCACTCTATATTACTTGCAAACGATATATGATGATGAGTGGGAAAATTTCTTACAGAGAATGAAGCGTGAAGGATTGGTAAACATTAATGAGATCTGGACAAGCAAGGTGAGAGATCTTCGTCTATGGGCATCATACAGAGGCCAAACACTGGCCCGTACTGTGAGAGGAATGATGTATTACTCTCGGGCTCTCAAGATGCTGGCTTTTCTTGACACTGCATCTGAGATGGACATCAGGGAAGGATCAAGGGAGCTTTATACAGTGAAGCATAGTAGCACCTCAAACAGCATGACCTTAGAAAAGTCATTATCTACCAGAAGTTTTAGTAGAGTAGATGATGTAACAAAGTCATCGTTTAAAGGACACGAGTATGGAACTGCTTTGATGAAATACACTTACGTAATTGCCTGCCAGATATATGGCGCTCAGAAGGCCAAGAAGGACCCTCGTGCAGAAGACATCCTGTATCTAATGAAAAACAATGAGGCTCTTCGAGTTGCCTATGTTGATGAGGTTCCCCGCGGGAGAGATAATATGGAGTACTACTCTGTATGATCAACAATTGAAAAAGGAAGTAGAGATTTACAGAGTTCAGTTGCCTGGTCCCTTAAAGCTTGGAGAGGGGAAACCGGAGAATCAAAACCATGCTTTTATCTTTACTAGGGGAGATGCTGTACAGACTATTGATATGAATCAAGACAACTACTTTGAGGAGGCACTCAAAATGCGTAATCTACTGGAAGAGTACAGACACTACTATGGTATCAGGAAGCCTACAATTTTGGGTGTTCGAGAACACATTTTCACTGCTTCTGTATCATCACTTGCTTGGTTCATGTCAGCTCAGGAGACTAGTTTTGTCACATTAGGACAACGTGTGTTGGCAGACCCTTAAATACTATGTTACAAAAGGCAACAAAATCTAGACAACTTAAATACTACTATGTTAATAATATGTATAAGAAAACAGATCGGAGAAAAGAGTTACATACCGGAAAAAGACGCCGGGAGTTGCATTGATCGACTAGACCGACACTCACTCCTCTTTCATCTTCTCCTTTGCTTTCTGTTTAAGTTTTGAGAATCCCAAAAAACCCTCGTCAGTATCAAGTATAATAAACTCTTACAAAACAAACACGGCCTTATGTGTGAAGTACTGTCCGTGTACAGTTATGCTTTGAGTGTCTTGGAAACCGTGATGTTTTTCTGTGTGCATTACAGGGAAGTAAAAATAAGCTACTTATTGGCTTACAAGTCAATAACTACTATCGACTCAGCTTATTTATAAGTCGAATTTACAATTTATAAACGGATAAGTTGAATGTTAGCAACGATGTATTTTTTTTTAACTTATTTTGATTTTTCATTTTTTTATTAACCTTTATTTTAAAATTTATGTTTTTACATGTCTTTCTAATTTAAAATTTACGAATTAAAATAATTATATTTAAAATTTATTTATTTTAGCTCAGTTAAGTAAAAAATATTCTGAAATTTAACCAAACACTTATTTAACTTATAAGTATCCAGCTACTTGTTACTTATAAGTCACTTATTCATTTTAAGCTATAAATTACTTATTTTAAGATTTTCCAAACGGACACATCGTAAATCTCAAAATAAGTAACTTGAATAAGTGACTTATAAATAATATAAATAATAAGTATAGATGAAAATTTATAAGTTATGTAATAGCATCTTCAACCCACGTGACTTGTTAGCTATATTGTCCACGTGGCAAGAAAATATAGCTATCCACTACAAAAATATCATTCCAACCATCAATTATATTGTCCACGTGGCAAAAAAATATAGTTATCCACTGCAAAAATGTCATTCCCACCCTTGTTAGCTATAATTATAGCTATACTTTTTTGGTATTGTTGAACCACAGATAAAATATAGAAATCCTCTAAAACACATCCAACTAATCACTCCTTCTTTCTCTTCTTCTTTCCTTCTCACTCCAAGTACAAATATATGATTGCATCACCCATTTCATTTTCATAATAATAATAAAATTTTAAGTAACAATAATAAATGACTTGCAAATGATAATTAGATAAAAATTTATAAATTATGTAAGTGTTTAAATAATTTTATTTATGAGTTAGAATTTTTTTACTTAAATTAATTAAAATAAAAAAAATTATAAATACAACTATTGTTATTCGTGGATTTTAAATTAAAGTTAATAAAAATATAAAAAATATATTTTAAAATTAAAGTTAATAAAAATATGAAAAATCAAAATAAGTTGTGTGTGCCCGTCATGAGCACATGCTAAAAAAGTGTGATAGATGAGTTGTAAAAATTTGATTGGTGGAGAGCTCATTAATAATGATGGACCTCTGCGTGCACAAAAATACCCACCAATGAAATTTTTACAACTAATCTATCACATTTTCTTAGTATGTTTCCATGGGCACACACTAGACAAATCATACTTAGTTTTTAAAAAGGAACGAGGTAATTAATTCAAAAGTAAAGTCATCGCATTTTTGCGGTAAAAATATATCTATTTTGTATTTATTATTACTTATTTTTTTATTTTAAAATTCGGGAGCACAAAGTGAAAATAATTTTCTTACTTCCCACTTACTTTCTTTCATTTTAAAATTCTAATTGCTTTTCTTGCTTTTTAAAGCTAGGAAGTAATCAGTTAATTAATCCGGTTAAATCTAGTTTGATCCTTTTATTCACAATTGTTATATATTTTAATTTAAGTTAATAATAACTTATACATCTGATCTTAAAATTTGTAAAAGGATGTAAAATTCGAATCTCATAAATAACATATTAAAATTATCATTTACCAAACAATATTAATAAAATTTTGCAGGCACAGATAAATGAAATGTAATTTGATTCATCTCACAATTTAATTTGGTTATCTCTTTTAATCACGGTGACCATATTTTTTAATCAAATGATCATTGGCAGTTAGATCCAAGTATTAAAATTATAGGCAACTCAAGTTTTTAGATTCAAAACCCGTTAATAATAACAAATTATAAGATTAATATCGGTCATTCCTCTAATGCATTGAATTTTAAATCAACTGATTTCTTGATATGGTACGAGAGTTCGAACCGGCAAATGACTCACACGATCTCATAATTATTAAGTATTTTACGTACCAAAAAGAGGTGCTCGTGATCTACTCTTCAACTTGTGTATGGGATTTCGAGTGACCGAAAGTGCTCGAATATTAATATAAAATTGTGATAAAGTACAATAAACGAAATATGGTAGGACTTTTAGTTTGATTTTTACCTTTTTTATTCATTTCGTTATCTCTTTTGTTGGAATAGGCAATTTTGTATTCAAATATCAAATAAAAAACAAACAGAATATTCATTGATTCACAATTGTGCGATCCTTGTAAGTCCAAATCCTAATACCTTAAGATTTTAGAGCGACTGATTTCTTGACTTGGGAATAGAGCTCAGACTGGTATAAGACTCCGTTTCGATTCCTGCCATCCCTAACATCTCTCACAATTTATCATTAACACGAAAAATAAATTAATTCCATAATATAAGATATTGAAAAAGGACCTTACTCTCATATTTTGAGATTTTAGAAGAGCTTGTAACTTAATACGTATTCTTATATCTCACAATTACATGAATAAGATGAACTAAAACTCAACTCTTAGAAATATAAATATATACCACCTTAGAAACGAAAACTCAAATTTTAGAAAAACTGATAACTTAACTTGTGCTCTTATACCTCACAATTAGATGAACAAGATGAAGTAAAGCTCCACTCTTAAATATATATATATAGTAAGGATCAAATGATAACTCAATTTAACTGGGTAACTTAGTAACCTAATTTGAGCCATAGATTAATTGTATATTAACGGGCCAAGATTCTTTAAAAGAACATAGAAAATAACTAACTACTCAGCGTTAGTGTAAATTGAAACGACGTTTAAAACCTAACTCACTTTTAAACACCTTTTTATTGTTCATTTTTTGTACGGTACATTTTTCTTTACTGTTCTCTATTTTTTATTATTGTTGTGTTCTATTTTTATTTTGTGTTCTTTAAATAATTTTATTTTCAACACTAGTATTTTTTTTCCAAATGTTTGTTTGTTTTATGTTCTTTCTAATTTTTCTAATTTTGAAATCCTATTTGTTAGAAAACGTACGTGTTTATTTATTTTAATGTCAATTTATTGAACACGCTAGATCATGCTTGAACACATATTTGTTGTATCATGGTCTACTATTTTTATAGTATTTTAGATTTTTTGTAACATGTAAATAAAATTATAGTTTAGAAAAAATAAACAATACAAAAAATAATATTACAAAAAAAGTAGGTGTTTTGATGTGTTGTGTTAAATAATTATCGAATAAAAAAGTTATATAACATTATTTAAAAATACAGAACGCATAAAAATTACATAATATTAGTTAAAAAGAACACATAAAAAATACAGAACATTAATTAAAAATACAGAACACATAAAAATTACATAACATTAATTAAAAAATACTGACAAGAAAATACACCATACAAAAATTATAATTAAGGAACATTAAAATAACTCTAGAATTCTAGAATACATAATTACTAGATGCAAATATAAAATAGTTAAAAATCGCAGCACACGTTTATAAAATAATAACTAACCCTACGTGTGTTACATACGTGTACCAATCATAACTAGTTACCTAGTTACTCCAATACACTAGTTACCCACTGAATCTGACCCTATATATATATATAAAAAAATATATAGAGGGAGTATCAAATGATAACTCAATTTGCCAGATGGATTTGGAAAACATAAAAAATAACTAACTACACGACGTTAACACGTTAAGAGATGTTTAAAAACCTAATTAACTTGTACTTTTAAACACATGTGTTTAGTTTTATAAAACACCTTAAACTTAATTTATTAATCTATATGTTACATGTGTTTTTAATTGCAACACAACAAATTGTACTTTAAGATGAAAAGTAAAAAAAGGCATGTACAATGTTGATGTGTTATGTAAATTTTTTAATTTTGTCAATAATCTCTTTTTACATATTTTCTATCCCTTATTTTCTAACAAATAGTATTTTAAAATTAGAAAACCTAAAAATAACATAAAACAGACAAATAAAACTCTAAAAAAACAATATTCAGGATCAAAATTTTAAAGAACAAACAAGTATTATAAAACACAACAATGTTAAAAAATACAAAACACTAAAAAAAATATGCAGTACACAAAATAATTATATAACATGTTAAACTTTCACTAACATTAGTTAAAAATAACATTAACTAAAAAAGAGAACATACAAAAATTACATAACATTACTTAAAAATACAGAACACATACAAATTACATAACATTAATTAAAAATAAAGAACACCGGTAAAGAACAAATCTTATAAAAATAATAATTAAAGAACATAAAATTAATTATAGAATACATAATTACTAGATGCAAAAAAATAAAGAACACTACAATGTAAAATACTTAAAAAAACACAGCACACTTGTTAAAGAATACAGAACAAAATATCAAAATTGTAGAACATAAGGGTAGTTAAGAACAATAAATTGTTGAACACAAAGTAGTTAAGAACAATAAACTAGTTAAGAACAATAAACTGTAAAACATTAACGTGTTAAAGTTGATGAACGTGTTATATACGTGGACCTATGAGAAATAGTTACTTAGTTACCTTAATAAAATAGTTACCCACTGAATCTGACCCTATATATATATATATGTATATATATATATATATATATATATATAAAGAGTTAAGTTCTATGGAGACCACTTTTTTTAGACCATTTATGTTCTGCAAGCAAAATATTGCAAAAAAAACATTGCAAAACATATTATTTTGCGAATCATGCTCTACAAAGATCCTTATTTTATTCAAAATCTTGAATATCATATATGTACCGCATGTAAAACATTACAAAAATATTTTATTCTGCAAAACATGTTAAGTTTGCAGAATATTTGTTTAGCTTGCAGAACATACAAATTTTACTTATTAAACTTAAATTATCTTCAACAATTTTAATGAATTAGTGATACTTGTAAATCATACTTCATAAAATAATATATTTTAAAGTGTTTTGATTGCAGAACATATGTGGTCTCCAAGGTCTCCGATGAAAAAGTGGTCTCCATAGAACTTTCCTCTATATATAATTATATATATATATATCATGTTAGAAATGGTAACTCTGTATCTAGATTTCAAATCACAACAGCTACATAATTGTACGCAATATATGTTTTATATCTCACAATTACATGAACAAGATCAAGTAAAGTTATAACTCTTACATAGAGCGAGAAAGAGATTGAGAGGGAGGGACAATATAAAATTTAGTTCGCAATTTACAGTCATGTATTTTCTTAAAATTTACGGTCATGTATTTTCTTAAAATTGTATCTTATCCTATAATTTTTAAATATTTTATATTAAGTTTATAAGAATCAGTAAATTTAGTGTTAAAATTATTATATATATTAATCTTATGTTTGAATCTCACCAACAACAAAAGTAATTATAAATATTAAAATTATTTTATACACGAATCACAGATTTGAATGTTGCCAACGACATATATAAATTAACATTTAAATATATTCTCTTTTACAAATAACATATACTCCTTCCGTCCTCCTCAATTCTTTACATCAGTGATGGGGACTCGGCACAAACTTAAATACTCTTATTAAATGTAGTTGCATTAATCATTTTTAAATTTTTTTCTTCTAAATAAAAATATAATGTTCAAACTTTTATACTAAAGAAAAAATTTAAAAATAAATTACGAAAATATACTTTATAATTGCCTTCAAATATGTGTCAAATAAGTGGAAAAACTGTAAAGAAATGAGGGGGACAAAGGTGATATAATTTAGTACAAATACAAAAAAAATGTATTATCAACAATGAAAAACTACAACATGTAAAAACAAATGATACTAATTAATTATGCATGAATTTAAAATTATAATTTCAAACCAAAATGAATTTATATAAAATTTATGTGTGAAAGGGATGATCCCCTACTAATTTGCTTTTTCACCCGTTATAATGTGGACTTGTTATCAAAATGTCATATTTTCAATTATCATCGACTTGTCTACCATATTTCAAAATTTTGACCCAAAATACCAGTTAAACACGCTAAATCATTTATAATTAGTTAGTCGGTATAGTAGCGTTGAACTAATACAAACTAATATATGCTTCTTTTTTAAGTTCAATAGGAAACGACTAAATAAATTTAATGTCTTGGCTGTTGCCATGGTTGAAAGTCTATAAACCCTAGTTATTGATTCGTCAGTATAGCTAGTCGATCTATCTTTTTCCTTATCTTAAATCTTAAACAATCAAATATTTCAACTCTATTTCTCATGGCTGGTATACAAGAAATGGAAGCAAGTTTTGCTAGGTTTAAACTGGATGATGAGGAGGAAGGAGGCATCTCATACGAGGAGAATACAGAGGAACTTTCAGAGATTGATGTCCGCTGGTGTTTGGTAGGAAGATTTTTGACAGAATCGCCCATAGATTTTTAAGCAATGCAGCATAGAATGACTGCTTTATGGAGGCCAGGAAAATGGGTGTACATAAAGGAGGTGGATCGAAATAGGTATGTTTTTCAGTTTTATCATGAGGTCGATATTGCTCGAGTCATAGAAGGCAGTTCATGGACTTTTGGCAGATTTCATTTGATTTTTGAACGGATGAAAGAAGGGGACAATCCAAGAACATTAGAAATTAATAAATTAGATATGTGGGTGCAATTGCATGGTATGCACGTTGGATTTATGTCTCAGAGGGTAGTAACAGATGTGGGAAACTACATTGGGACGTTTATTGAATCTGATGAGAACAATTTCGCGGGGGTCTGGCGAGAATATCTCAGAGTTCGAGTCACCATCAATTTGCAGAAGCCATTAAAAAGAAGAATGAAGCTACGTAAAAGTCAAACGAATTGGTGCTGGGTGAACTTTAGATATGAAGGAGTACCTACGTTCTGTTTTATCTGTGGAATGATTGGTCATGGTGACAAGTTCTGTGACAAGTTGTTTGATACTCAATCGGAGGAGATTGAAAAACCTTATGGACTTTGGATAAAGGCTGAACCGAGACGTCGAAATCACACTATGGGAGCCAAGTGGTTGAGGCAGGGAGGAAAAAATCCGGTGGCTTTTCCGGTAGAACAACCCCATGACGAGGGAAGGAAAGTGGTTACCACAATTGACGTGGTCAAGGATCATAATCCCGTTAATTTGGGGAATGGAATGGATAAGACAGCTAGCTCAAAACAAACTGGGGGGGGGGAGAGATTATAGGAGCAATTATTGGGAAAAATTTATATCCAATAAATATGGAAAATAATGAGGAATTAACGAGGGAAAACAAGAATTCAAATGAGGAGATTGGGCTGCAAGTTACTGACCCAAAACGCAGGAGAATAGAAGAGCCCAATGACAGTGGGCCTCTTGAAAATGCGAATACACAAGACTCGGATATAGACATGACAGATGAGGGAAGAATGATCATTACTAATTCAAAAAACGGGGAAATGGCGGGATCTGCACTGCAGACCCGCCAGTCATTATGAATACCATTAGTTGGAACTGCCGAGGGGCGGGCCTTCCCCCGGAATATTCAGTTCCTTACAGACTTGATTCGTCAAGAAAAGCCCGAATTTATATTTCTTTGTGAAACGTTAGCAAAAAAATCAAAAATGGAATGGGTGCAGTTAAAGATAGGTTATCAGGGGATGTTTGTTGTTGATCCGATAGGAAGATGCGGTGGCTTAACTTTGTTCTGGAAAGAGAATGATCAAGTAGAATTACTAGGTTTCTCCCAAAATCATATTGACGTCAAAATTAAAATGGAGAATGTGGAAGCATGGCGTTTAACATGTTTATACGGTGAGCCTAATAGAACTTTAAGATGTCGCACTTGGGACCTTCTTCGGAATCTTGCACGAGACTCTAATCTTCCGTGGTGCGTTATTGGGGATGTAAATAATGTTGTAACTACTGGTGACAAGGTAGGAGGTTCACAATATCCGACTGCTCTTATAGATGGCTTTAATGAAGCTTTATTGGATGCAGGACTCACATACATGGCTCTTGTGGGTCACCAATTCACTTGGGAAAGGGGGCGAGATACAAATAACATAATGGAGGTGAGGCTGGACAGGACGTTAACTAATACAGAGTGGTTGAGTTTATTTCCCATGGCAAAACTGTACAACATTGAAGGTACGCCTAGTGATCACAGTCCTATTCTTTTAGTCCCTCAGGTAGTAGCTCATATTCATGCTCCCTATCGTTTTAAATTTGAAAACGCGTGGATGATGGAGCCAATGTGTGAAGTGATAGTTCAAGACGCCTGGAATGCGGATATTGAAGCAAATGTTATACAAAAAATCAAAAATTGCAGTAAGTGTTTGGAAGGATGGGGGAAAGAGATCACTGGCAATTTCAGTACTAGAATTAAAAGGTGTAAATTGGAGATGAAGCAGTACAAGGGTGGTAAGGATGATGTGTCGAAAGAGAGGTACAGAGAAGCAAGAAATGAGTTTACTAAAGTACTAAATCAACATGAGATCTTTTGGCGCAAAAGATCTAAACAACTTTGGATGAGTGCTGGTGATCAAAATAGTAAATTTTTCCATTCTTATGCTTCTAACATGAGAAGAAATAATCAAATAAACAAACTCAAAAATGCAGAAGGCCGGTGGGTGTAATGGGAAAATGGTTTAATGAATTGATGTCTGGTTATTTCTCGGATTTGTTCACAGCTAAGGAAGTGGATTGGCAGGAGGTTATTAGTTACATTCCCACAACGGTGTCAAGGGACCAGAATGAAATCTTGTTGCAGCCAATTACAGTAAAGGTGGTTAAAGAAGCCCTGTTTCAAATGAACCCGGACAAAGCCCCGGGCCCCGATGGGATGACGCCCGGTTTCTATCAGAAATATTGGCAAACGGTGGGACAAGATGTAGTTAATCGAGTTAGCAGTTTCTTTAACTCAGGGACAGTCATTGGTGATTTGAATGCAACGAATATCGTCCTCATCCCCAAGAAAAAATGTCCAGTGGTAGTTGGTGATTTACGTCTGATCTCACTGTGTAATGTTTTAATGAAGACCATTACTAAGGGCATTGCAAATCGGCTAAAAGGCACACTTGACCAAGTGATTTCAGAAAATCAAAGTGCATTCATGTCAGGGCGTTTGATCTCGGATAATGTAATGATAGCATACGAGGTGATTCATACCCTAAAGTGGAAGAGAAGAGGGAGAGATGCGTATATGGCCTTAAAACTTGATATGAGTAAGGCATATGATCGCATTGAATGAAGCTATTTAGAAGCAATTCTCCTTAAGATGGGTTTCGCTGAAAGATGGGTTCACTTAATCATGCAGTGTGTCAGGACAGTTTCTTATCAGATTGTGCATGCTCGTAGAGAAATAGGTCCTATAGTGCCAACTCGCGGTCTACGCCAATGAGACCCTTTATCTCCGTACTTGTTTATCCTATGTGCGGAGGGGCTCTCAGCACTTCTGAACAGGTATGAAAGTCTGAAGTTGATTAAAGGGGTAAGAGTGTGTAAACGAGCTCATGCTATTAACCATATGCTTTTTGCGGATGACTCATACCTATATTGCAAGGCTCAGGAAGATGAAGCCCATAGAATGCTGGAGATTCTGTCAAAATATGAAATGGCTTCGGGCCAAATGGTGAACAAAACAAAATCTTCAGTATTTTTTAGTACAAATACGAACTTGGGGGTAAGACAGCAACTATGCAGTATACTGCAGATGGAGGAAGCAGATGAAAATTTTAAGTATTTGGGGCTTCCAAATATGATGCAGCGTAGTAAGGTGACAACCTTCGGCTTTTTGAAAGACAAGGTGAAGAAGAGAACATTGAGCTGGGATGGGAAAATAATCTCACAGGGAGGAAAAGAAATTCTGGTCAAATCAGTTATTCAAGCCTTACCGACTTATACGATGAGTGTTTTCTTATTACCTCTTGAAATCACTAAAGATTTGGAAAGAAGTATTAAGGTTTTGGTGGAACTCTAAAACGAATGACAATATGAGCATTCATTGGATGAGTTGGGATCGTTTAAGTCATCACAAATCAGCTGGGGGTATGGGATTTCGAGACTTTAGAGACTTTAATTTGGCTATGCTCGGTAAACAGGCTTGGAGATTCATTACTAATCCTAACAGTTTGGCCACCAGACTTTATAAAGCACGATATTTTCCTAACAATTCGTTCATGGAAGCGAATATTGGAAATAACCCAAGTTTTGTATGACGTAGCATCTGGGAGGCTAAACAAGTGATTTCAGCAGGCATGAGGTGGAAAATAGGTTCAGGTAATGCAGTTAATATTATAGGGCAGCCATGGTTGTTAGATGACAACAATCCTTTTATAACGTCAGATATTCGAGGACTGGAAAATCACAAGGTAAGTGCTCTAATGGTCAACAACCAGAGAGAATGAGATGAGGAGATTCTTCGAGATATGTTCAATGACAGGGACCATCAGTGCATCAGAAGGATTAGACCAAACGTCAATGAAAATGATGATGTTATGTATTGGGGTGAAGAAGCAACTGGACAATATACAGTTCGTAGTGCGTACAGACTTTTACAAGCTCAGAAGAGTCTTTGGAGGCAAGAGTACCAGTATAGCATAATGAGGAAAACCTGGAGATTGAAAGCACCACCAAAGGTACTCAACTTTATGTGGAGATCTCTAACTAATTGTTTACCTACGTTGTCTGCTCTAATTCAGAAAAATGTGCAAGTAGACCCTATATGTCAGGTTTGTAGGGGGGAATGGAAACGGTGGAACATATTCCCTGTAGTTGTGATCTTGCAACTCAATGTTGGGAACGAGTTCTGGTACAGGTTTCTTTCAATGAAAATACAAGATTTCAAGAGTGGTGGGGAAGAGTGCTAGACATTTGTGACAGAGAAAAGCAAGCTATGGTAGCAACAGTTTGTTGGTCCCTATGGAAAGCGAAGAATGAGTTGGTTTGGAATAAAAATTATACTCGAGTAAACGTCGTGATTGCTAAAGCTAAACAGTATCTTCTACAATGGAACATTGCCCAAAAAATAAATCACATTCTCATTATCCTTATTTCATGAAAGGGGACGGGAATGAGGCCTGGGTAGCGCCACAGATTGGTTTCATGAAGATCTCGGTGGATGCAGCGATTTTTTCTGAGTATAATGCTTTAGGTTTATGGGTGATAGCTAGAGACAACAGAGGGGAGCTTACACAAGCCATAATGAAGTGTAATTTTGGTTTGATTTCGGCAAACATGGCTGAGGCCATAGCAGTAAAAGAGGCCTTAAGCTGGCTTAAAAGTGAAGGTCAGAACAAGACAGTGGTGGAGACGGATTGTTTGACGGTGGTCCAGGCAATCAGAAGCAAAGTTTTGATGTGTTCCCTTTTGGACAGGTCATTCAATGTTGCCGTGATATGCTTCAGGATTTGAACACATTTTCTCTGTTTTTTGTTAAACGGTCTGCTAATATGGCGGCACACGAGCTTGCTCGCTTGTCATATTCTTTTCCAGATCGAGTTTTCGATAGGTTTTCTATTCCTATTGATGTCAGTAATGTATTGATGAGTGAGTCACAGTATTAATAAAATTTTCCCTTGTTTGTCAAAAAAAAAGCATAATAACCCGTGCGAGGCACCTGTCATTTTCTAGATTTTTTTATGCATCATGCAATTATAATGTTCTTAATTGTTTTCTTATTTATAAATGTTGTAAGATGTCTAATGTATATCAAATACAAGTTGATTATTTATCAATGTGTATAATTTTCATACAAGACATTACCAAATTATACAACGTTTCTAATATATCTCATTAAGAAAAATATATATTCTTGTTTGTGTTGTATAATTTGTATTTAATGAATAAATATAAACATGGTAGTCAGTGTACGTTTAAAACGAAACGATTAAAATTAATTTGTAGAATGCCGTTAGTATGTATATAAATAAAAGTCTAAAAATTAACATATATGTTGAATACAGAGTTGACAAAAAATTTTGAATTTTATTTAAATAAACTATATGTATTGGTCTATATTATTACTAAGTTCACTATTAACTTACAATTAGTTTACTCAATTTAACAAGATAAAAAATGCATAACTGAAGTCAGAATAACTTGCAATCACAATATACAATAATGTGAAATTTACACTATTGTTTATATAAAAGTTGATTTTAGTGAAAAATATTAGTTTTTGAAATTAAACGTATGTATGAAAAAGTGTTAGTTTTTATTTACACTACTATTAATAAAGTAAAAATTAAGTTATATGTATGTGTGTCAGCATTTAAATTCTTATATGTTACATTTCTTAGTAAATTACGACGGTTTCAATTATTTATATGTTAATTATCTGATTTATGTACATATATAATCATTATTAACATTTATTGAGGCAATTGATTACTTAAATAACATGCATGTATAATTATTCAAAAATTGAAATTATGTAATAAATAAATTGCAATAATTTATACATGGTATTTACATTATCACTGACAAATAATCCATATCTATTTTTTGAACAGCTGAGTATAAATCATGGTTGTAACATAAAAATAAACTAGCATAATAACCCGTGCGAGGCACAGGTCATTTTCTAGAGTTTTTTTATACATTATGCAATTATAATATTTTTAGAGCAACTCCAAACACTTGAGTCAAATTTTGAAGAAATGGAGATAAAATTTATCTCCAACAAGCTCCATGTCCCCCTCTCTACTGAGTTTAGAATGACTTGCAATCATAATATACAATAATGTAAAATTTACATTATTGCTAGTATTAAAGTTAATTTTAATGAAAAATATTAGTTTTTGAAATTCAATGTATGTATGTATGGGAAAATGGTAGTTTTTTATTTACACTATTGTTAACAAAGTAAGACTAAGTTATATGTATGTGTGTGTGTTAGCATTTAAATTATTGTATGTTACATCTCTTAGTAAATTATGATGGTTTCAAGTATTTATATGATAAATATCTGATTTATGTGCATGTATAATCATTATTAACATCTAGCGAGACAATTGATTACTTAAATATCATGCATTTATAATTATTCAAAAATAAAAATTATGTAATAAATAAATTGCTATAATTTATATATGGTATTCAAATTATCACTGACAAACAATCCATATCTATTTTGTACGCAACCGGATATCAATCATGGTTGTAAAATAAAAATGAATTATATATATTTAAGACTTATTATTGATATTCATGATTTTTTTCAAGAATTCGAAAGAAAAATTGTATTTATATCGTTATTTAAACTGTTTTTAAGTTTCTTTCATTACAACTTTAATATTTCTTCGTATAATAATTTGATAACATTTTATAATATTCTCCTAAAATTAAAAAAATTCAGTTCGATAAAGTTTTATAAATATCAGTTGAACTTGTTAATTCCTTCAAATTATTGAACAATATATGTTTTTTACTTAAATAATATAAAATGTATTGAATCAAATGCTATAATAGTGTATAAATATAACTTTTATTTGAATGATTCAAAATATTTGTACAATATTATATTGATCAATGAAAATTGCTGATTTAAAAGAATTCTTTTTAAAAAGCTAGTTTTTTTAAAATGAACAATGAAAAATAAATCGATTTAATATATCATCATAGTTTTAACAAATCTTGTGAGATCTCATTTCAGATTTCAAATATTCTTAAAATCGGGACAAATCCCAAAAATAATAATGCATTACCAGTGAAGTTAATAATTTTAATATAAATAATCAATTGACTTGATCCTATAAAGACCTCAAACACATTAATTTATATTAACATAATATATTAAAAAAATTCACATTATTGGTAAGATATTATCGCCGAGCTTGTAATTTAAATTTACTAAACATAGAATGTGACGATGTTTTTCGGCCGAGTCCTGTAGTCAAATTTCGAGTAGTTTTTGAACAATGAGCCAAGTTCTAAAATGCATTGACTTATTATAATTCGAACTTATCTAAATATGTAATACCAATATAGATTATTTATATATAAGCGATTCTATTTTCAATATTTTTTTAAAAATTATATATATACATTTTAATTACTTTTTATAATAAAAAATATGTTATAAATATATGAGATATATTTTCAAACTAAAAAATAAATAATAAACAGGATAATAATTCATTCATGTAATATGCCTAATTTTATATCTGGAATTCAATTCTTTAAAATTAACTGTACAAATATTCAACTATCTGTCCTTTTTTTACGGAATTCAAGTAAGTATCTTTAAAGTTAAATAAAATATTCCTTTAACACACTTACATATTATGTGTATGATAAAAAAATATATGTGACAATATGGTGTAGTGGTAAGAGGTTGTATAGTTGAATGAAATAACTTGAGTTCGATTCCCATAAACCACATATTTTATATAAATATTAAAAACAGGGGTAATTTATTCTTTTCAATGAAACTTTTTAATCTCATGAAATTATATCCTTGTTCTCCTATTATTTATAGAAGAGATTATATATTGTAAAGACTTATTATTAATATTCATGATATTTTTCAAGAATTCGAAGGAAAATTATAATTATATTGTTATTTAAACCATTTTTAAGTTTCTTCCATTACGACTCTAATATTTCTTCATATAATAATTCTATAACATTGTATATTATTCTCTTAAAATTAAATATTTTTCAATTCGATAAAGTTTTATAAATAAAAGTTGAACTGGTTAGTTCCTCTAAATTATTGAACAATATTTTTTTTCTTTAAATAGTATAAAATGCATTGAATCAAATATTACAATATAGTATAGATATAACTTTTATTTGAATAATTCAAAATATTTGTACAATATTATCTTGATCAATGAATATTGCTTATCTAAAATAATATTTTTTAAAAAGCTAGTTTTTTTAAGTGAAAATGAAAAAATAAATCAATTTAATATATCATCTTAGTTTTAACAAATCTCGTGAGATCTCATGTCAAATTTTGAATATTTTTAAAATCGGGACAATACCCAAAAACAGTATTGCGCTACCAATGAAGTTAGTAATTTTAATACAAATAATCAATTGACTTGATCCTATAAAGACCTCAAACACATTAATTTATATTAACATAAGATATTAGAAAATTTCACATTATTGGTAAGATATTCTCGCCGGTCTTGTAATTTAAATTTACTAAACGTAGAATCTGACGATGTTTTTTGGCCGGGTCCTGTAGTCAAATTTCGAGTATTTTTTGAACAATGAGCCAAGTTCTTATTTCAAATTCGAAATAAACTAAAATGTATTGACTCATTATAATTTGAACTTATCTAAATGTGTAATACCAATATAGATTATTTATATATAAGTGATTCTATTTTCAATATTTTCTTTAAAAATTATAATGTACATTTTAGTTACTTTTTATAATAAAAAATATGTTAAAGAGATATGAGATATATTATCAAACTAAAAAATGATTAATAAATAAGATAATAATCCATTTATGTACCATGCGTAACTTTACATCTGGAATTCAATTTTTTAAAATTAGTTAATTTTTTAAAATAATTGTACAAATATTCAAGTAACTATTTTTTTTTGCGGAATTCAAGTAACTATTTTTTACGAACAGGCGTCTCACCCTATTTGTTTAAAATTAATAGATGCATTAGACGATTTGACGTATTTGATGGGTAGGTTGGGCCAAACATACTGAAATTGTAGTATTTTGGTGATTATCTCTTATAATGGCTTTGTTTAAGTTATTTATAAAAATGAAAAATTTAATTTTTTAATAAAAAAATTTTAAAATCTTTATTTACAAGTATTTAAATATATTGAAATATGTATAAAAATGAATCCTCGTCAGACCTTCTGTTTGTAAATAGCAGTGTATTGACTTTTTTTTATGATTACTTTTAAGAGTTTTGTCATTATAGTAAAAAGAATTGTTTCCAAACTTTTTTTTGAAATAAAAATTATAACTAAGTTTTTTATTTATATATTTTTTAAAATAATATCATTTACTATATAGTCAAACTTCTTAAAATTATGTGCAAAAAAGTCAAACAAACTATTATATAAAGATAGAGAGTAGTATTTGTAAAAAAGATAGGGCTGTCAATTTCGAATTACAGGCCGGGTTCATGTCGGGTCAATTTCTTAAGTCGAATTTTAGGTCTGACACTAACCCGACCTGAAAAATATTGACCCACAAAATATTGAATGTTTGTGTCCGATTCTAAAGTGTTGGTTGAAGCTTGCAAGGGAAGTTAAGTATAGAGTTATTTCCACATTATTGTGTTGGATTGTCCTGAGTTATGTAAGCACTTTAATCACGTGCTTATTGTGTTTACTACGAGGTATGCGAATAATGTGATGCATATACTAGCTACTTATTATATGTATAATGAGGGTATTATCCCCCTGATTTCCTTAATCATGAATTGAATCTTGATTTAAATTGTTAATGAAGTACGTTTGTTTCAAAAAAATGAACTTAATATGTGAAATATAGTTTTGAAAATATAAATTAGATATATATATAAAATATAATTAAATTAGATATGAAATTGATCAAATAGAATTGAAGTGAATAGCAAATTTAAAACAAATTCATTTTCTACAATTAAAGATGTCTACATGTTTAAAGTTACTTTAATCTTATAAATGGGTAAAGGAAAAAAATTGGGTAAACAGAAAACTGATCATGAAAATAAGAGACACTTTTCAAGCACATCCAAGCAAGACATATTACAAGCCTCTAGGTCACGACCTTACTTAAACAGGATCTGTATAGGAATCGTACCTCTGTATCCTTGATTTCTAAGGAGACAGGTGACCAAGTCTGGTCCTGCATGGTCAGTGCACCATTCAAAGATGGTCAAAACAACAAACACAATTTAGAAGCATGTCTGGTCATTTCCCATGACTTCTATTAATTAATTCGGAGTTCATAAATCAGAAGAGGATACATGATGACTTTATGCTAGATTATACATGATATAATCACAAAAGTTGCAATGATTTTTTTTCCAAAAGAAATTAAAAAAATAGAAGTGTAAAAGTATAACCATGTTCATCTAGGTAATCAACAAAGTTAGAACAGCAGATTATAGATTATGGACTGCAATTAATAGTTCGTGAATCAGTACTATGGACTTGAAAATAAATCAATAATGAAGATCTTAAAAGCCACGACGTTTTAGTTCAAAAGGCAGACTGTTTAAAGCATACCTTTCTCGGCCTTTTGGCTAAGATCAAGTGTAGTATCTGTTCTTATCAGTTTAATATCTGATATGTGGGTCATTGGCTCACACGATATTAAATTAATTTTTTAAGGGGGAAGATCCTTCACAATAGCTTGCTATAGGGTTCTTCACGAGTCGCCCAAGTGTTGCACTATTGCTTAGGCCTGGCTCACCCCACCAAAACATAGTTCAATGTTTGTTAATCACAATTAGCCTTGATTTCATGTTCTAAGCATTACAGTTGATAAAAATTCTGGTGTGGATAATAACATCTTGTTTTTAGTGACTGAGCAAAGTTGCATAAAAACAGAACATAAAAACTTTTGATAGAATACCTGTGAAAGTTTTTAGCTTGGGTGAATAGCTGCAACTTAAGAACAGATTTGTTGTTAGAAATTGCACTCCTGTCTGCTTTTCAACACTCCCGAGGAATATAAAAGATGCCATCACTCTTTATAATTATATCGTCTCCTGCATCAATTCCGTCACGGATTCATATGAATGGTACGATGTCATGAAGGAATTGTATTAAATGACAAGCACAACATAAAAAAAAGTTTCACCACAACAGCAAACATGAAAAGAATAAAATTCAGCAGGCAAACTGTTATTCATTCACACAATCGCCTTTTTACATTCGTACAGGGTGGCTCTGAAAATTCAGTTGAATACCCCCACGGGTGGGACGATGGCAGATGACACAAATTGTTTCAAATCTCAACCTTTAAAGGATTTATCAGCTTTTACTAAATGAAACTATACTAATAACATAGAAGGCAGCTTCTCAAGATTCCAATACTGGAGACGAGAATACCGATGGTTGCATCCGTGTTAGCAAACATGTTACAATTCATGTTGTGATGCAAAGTCTAAAGTTCACTTCATAGAAAATAACATGTTAAACCATGGAATGTGCTCACCACATGTTAAACCATTTCAACACACTTAAAACAAATTTCCAAAAGGCAGGTTACTCACAACTTGGATAAATTATAGTTAAAACAAAGTTATATAAAAATTTGATGAATACTAAGAATTATGACCAAGTGGAATATACAACCTTTGGTGCCTAGGGACAAAAAGCCTCCACTCTCTAATTACAGAATTTCTAGCCAACTAATCTATAATCAAGAAACATGACATACACTATTCAACATAAAAATGTTGGACAATCACTTCTAATTTGGGATGCGACCAGCTTCTCTATATATACGTCCCAATTAGATTAATCTTTGATAAATAAATAGGCTTCATGTTGGCATACACTTGTTTCCTTATAATAACTCCCACTTGGCTAAGGGGTGCAGGAAACCGACTACGAGTCCAAGATGACCCGGAATATATTTTATAAATTTTTTTACATAAATATAAAAAAATCACAAAACGTACGGAAAATATTTGTTAAATTGCAAAATTTACATAAATATTTGTTAAATTGCAAATAGCGTTGGCTATTTAGTTTATATATATGCTTGTCTACTTGGTTTATATATGCTGTAATGGCAAAAGTTGCCATTAAAAGTTTATAAAAGCAAGTGTTGCACGAGTCGCCCAAGTGTTGCACTATTGCTTAGGCCTGGCTCACCCCACCAGAACATAGTTCAATGTGGACTTATGACATTAGCCTTGTGTTCCAAGATTTTAGGAGGCACGGGGCTTGGAATTTTGAAGTAAGAGTAAAACATTCCCACTGACATTAATTATAGCAACTTTGATCATGTTTTTTCCCAACCACTGACAGCAAAGTTACGTAAAACAACTTAGCAAAAAAGAAAGTTGCATAATACCAAACATTTATTTTTTATGGGATACCTGAGATTGTTTCAGCTTCAGCTTGCAGTGAACATTCTGCAACATAAGTGCAGACTAACTTCAGGCAGACGATAGAGCGGCCATTTGATGCTAGAAATTGGACTTCTGTCCTCGGCTTACCACTGCTTTTCAACACTATAAAGGAAAAAAATGATGCCGTCACTTTTGATAATTGTATCACTCCTGAATCAATTGCAGTACGTCAACCAGTCACTGATCTATATGAATAGTACGATGTCATGAATGAAGTGTGTATTAAAAGAAGACGAGCACAAGAAAAAGAAAAGTTTCAGCACAACATCAAACAAGAAAAAGATATAAGCAGGAATCTAACCAGTGACTAGCTTAGAATTTAAAGAACAGTCTGCTAAAATTTTAAGCCATAACAATCCCATAGGAAAGCAACGCTCGCTCAGCTTTGTTATCCATAACACCTAATGCCTCAAGCGTTGCATGAGCACAATTATAGATTCAAAGCCTTCATGTTGGCATACACATACACTTGATTTCTTCTAAAATCTCGCACATTGGTTAAGAATATTTATTACTTATTCTTTATATAGTAACAGTTTGAGTGCATATATTGTCCCTTCGGGGACATCCAATAAAATTGGAATGATACAGAGAAGATTAGCATGGCCCCTGCACAAGGATGACACGCACAAATCGAGAAATGGTCCAAAATCTTTTTGCCAACCAAATCTAGGAAATGGACCATAGTTTTGTTTGAAAAAAGCTCCCAGCAAAACTCTTTTTGTTCAAATCTAGCCATGAAATCAGGGGTGGAGGAAACGTACGAGTCCTAGATCTCCGAATATATTTTTTTAAAAATATTACATAAAAATAGAAAAAAATTACAATCACAATACATACGTATTTTGGTTGACTGTAAAATATTAGCTAAGATACAACTAACCAGAAAAAAATGTATTTCAAGATTTCCTTACTGATTGAATGGTCATTAGAGTGCACTATTTTGAATTTATTCAATAAAATGATGAATACAAATAAAATACAATCTCTTAATATAATACCTATTACTAGTTATATATTAGGAGTCTAATACAGTTTTAGAGATCACATGTACAATAATAGTAACAACTAATTTTTAACTACTTCTGAGCAATGGCCTACTCTACTTATAAAGTTAATTTGCACCTGCATGCACTCACCAATCCTCCTAACTTCTAAAGTAACTATGTATGCGCTCGCCCATTGTTAACCGCACAATATGCTAGTTTAGTCCTTTATTTTTGACATATTGACTAAATAGTGCAGAATTTTGATTCTCAAATCAAAGATATTATATGAACCATATCTATAAGTGAGTCTAGAAACATGCAATAAGCCTTTTATATCATGCCCTCTTGAACCTAGCCATGAAATCGCCTTCTTTCAAATGTACGACCGACAATTAAGAGATCAAAAGGTTTCTAGTTGCACAAATTGAGGTTTCCATCCTGGATTCTTAAGCCGGCTCGGATACGATATGCTTGTGAATTTAAGTTTCGAGATAAATCAAAAGTTATAATGCCTACCTCATTAAGCTACTATTGGATTCAATGAGATAGATCTGTAGCAATCAACATGATCACGTTAACAAAAAAGGATAAGTTTGTAGCAACTAACAGAATATCGTAAAACAAGAAAAAGTAACATAAATTAACTGACTTGTACA
The DNA here is from genome assembly GCF_009905375.1 of Apium graveolens. Lineage (NCBI taxonomy): Eukaryota > Viridiplantae > Streptophyta > Magnoliopsida > Apiales > Apiaceae > Apium > Apium graveolens. Next base: position 124,912 of record NW_027417693.1, on the reverse strand, counting down.
ATTAGAATATATATTTGCATGCTTCATATGCATGTGAAATCGATACCACTTTCGCATAGACACGTTGAATGACTTAATGGAGGAGGTGATCTTTCCTGAACGCCGGAACCAACACGATCCCTGTTTTCGTTATCAACCTGCCTAAGTCTCAACTCCAAAAAGTTGAACACTGATGGAGGTTAAAAAGTATCTAAAGAAGTGTCACGATACAGTGTACACTAACAAAACTTTTTCAATTTAGCTAACTTTGTGCCCTCACAAGATTCATGCCCACTTATGTTTTTCACCGTAAATAGTTTTCTTTAAATTTTTGTGCACGAAATAAATTGCTTCCTTGCTGCTGCATTGAATCATATATACATTATTAATCATTTTTATTCAAATCATATTATGTAAAGCAGAGTTTTACTGAATAGATTATAGGGTGCAATATGAACAGGTACTTGCACAAGGACAGTATACATATACACATTAGGTTGAACTACAGCTTGTCACAAGCTAACAGATTACAAAGAAAGCTAGCAGCAAATAAGTTCTCAAGCGTACAATCAGTACATCCTGCACATAATTTGACCTTGCTACAAAAAACTCTAGAATCACCAATCCACATATCCAACATAGCCCACATGGTTGAGAACTATATACAGAATTATACAAGCCCCTCTTAGAATTACCAAGTTCCATGTGGTTATTCATTTTTTTGGGACTTCAAAAGAAATTCCACATTGCACGAATAAGGTAAACAACATTATTAACATCACATATCAAAGAGCTGTCCGGATTTCTACTAATTGAACGCAACCGCGTGATCATGTGATGAGCATAGAGCAAACTATTGTTTCACATTTTACTAAAAAATAACATGTGCTTATCACTTGCAGTGGAATATTAATATCCTATCTTCAAGGGGAGTTTTGTATGGATCTCCGAGCAAATCAAGCTACAAGACTAATGCAATCCACCGACTAAAAGGGTTTACCGAACTCTGAAGTGTTTTAACAAACTCGTTCATCTGTGTCGTAATTATTTCAATATATTCACATAGTTGTTAAGTCTACAATTCCAGGTCTAAAATTTATGCAATACACCACTATAGGGATAACTAAATCCTAACTCAAGTGTCTTAACAAATTGGTTCAACAGTGAGAACATAACTATTAAGGCAAGGGACATAATTGCATAATAACATATTACCATTACATACTTCATCATCATAACCTCTGATCTGAAGGGATGTACGAAACAAGCCCGAATGTCTGAAACAGCCAAAGGTTGATTCCCGTTTCAACTCCAAAAGTTAAATGGCTGATGGAGCATTTTCTCATGAGAAGTGATGCCTACATGTTAAGAATGAAATTTGAGCAAGAGGTCAATTAATGTACAGAATCAACTTTTAATATGTTCGCTTAAAACAGAACCAAAGCATATAAATGAAGATATAAAAAATGGAACGGAATTAAGCAAATAAAGGGACCAAATTGTTGGAAGATGCAAATGTTCATAGTCATTAGCAGAACTTAGAATTAAGTTCACGAGTTCTTTGACATGAATTGCTCATATACTCCAAAACATTGTTCTAATATATGGTTAATTTTTTCTCAACCACCCTAATGTTCGTACCTAGATCCGCCACTGACCATGAGTATTTTTTCTCGTTAACTTTGCAAAAAAAAAAATCATTATTTTAAGCCATCGCCCTATGGCTCCTAGTCCTTGGACATGAATTGCTGAAGGTTCATATACTTCAAAACATTAAAATAATTAATATTTTTTCTAAAAAAAACATATATAAGACCATGTTCTTATAATCTACTAATCACCATTTAGATAGGTAAAACAGCATATGAAACATAGAACTATACACATATTTGCATAAAAAATGATACAAAATCTAAACAGCTTATGTTAATATTATGTATAAGAAAAACGGATCGGAGAAAAGAGTTACATACCGGAAAAAGATGCCGGGAATTGCATTGATCAGTAGCTCCTCTTTCATCTTCTGCTTTGGTTTTTGTTTGAGTTGAGAATCCCAAAAAACCCTCAAGTCAATAGTAATATTTAAATATAATAAACTCCTACAAAACAAACACTGCCTTATGTGTGAGAGTGGGGACTCTGAAGTAGGTGTACGTGTACACACTCAGACATGCTTTGAGTATCTTGGAAACTGTGCACGACTTGTAACCATATGGCCCCCTCCGGCTTTCTATACAGGTTAAAAAATGTAAATTTAAGCACGAAATATAAGAGTATATGCCGAAAATAATAAAACCAAAACCAATACTTCTTGCGACTGTGATCATAAATTAACCTCCCAGTAATATTAAGAGAACTACATATACTAGCTGAAAAGAGACCAAGAACCTACATAAAGATACAAACTCATGAAGGGAAATTATATGCCCTAAAAAGCTCAGTACTAAATGTCATTAATCATATACATGATCCGAATGAGTAAGCATCAAGTCCAAATTCTCCCTCCATTAACTTTGTCCCGTCTTGCTACAATGATATAAATCTTATCATTTAATTCGGAAGAACTAAAGTCTCCGAAAGAAATTTGATGATCACTATTTACTTTTCATTCAAATTTAAGCAACATCTTGATAATGCTTTTGCATAAGTAGAACTGAGCTTATATTCTTATTATTATTCATATATCCTAAGTGATTCAGACTATCAGAGACGGGTCTGGTAGGAATGAAAAAAATTGTTAATAAGGGTCCACAACTTCACATGAAAGCAAAATTAATTTAACATGTGACCTTACTCAGTTCAAAATCATGGCAAAGAAGGTTTGGAAAATATGACATGGCAGCTTAGACCTGACTAAATTTTCTAATAGTGTGTGACAGAACATTGTGACTTTTTTTTTTGATAATTAGGATAGTGCTATCTGCCAGAAGTTTTTTAGAAAAGGAACCAATCTTTTATCCAAACAAAGAGTCCATCAATAATGCGTAGTTAACAATATAAAGTAGAGCATGCCTGCTGCTTTGACGAAAGATATAACGATGCTAATCCACAGGGGGGAGGGAAGCATGATGAATGTTGAAGATTTATACCTCAGTACATATAAAGATGAGACAACGCCAAAAAATTGAGTGCCTCTTTTAGTAACATGATTGGCTTTGTTGCGGTTAACTCAATCCTAGAGAGAACTGCTCCATTATATAGCCCAGTGTCTTCCAACAATTTCCCGTATTGCGATGTGATGTCATGATTTAAAAGGCCTGCCCATGAGCCGACGGTCTTTTAGTTACTAAACTCTGTAATTGCATTAACTATTGGGATGAGTCAAAATTTCTGAAAAAAAAAATACTTACCTTTCTAGAGCTGAGACCTGAGACAAGTTGCAAAAGGAATCAAGGCTGGATGGCTCAAGCACATTATCGGTTTCTAAATGAAGTCTGCGACAGTAGTTTATCTTTATGCAAGTCAACTGCTTTGTATCTAGGATAGCTAAACTGGTGCAATTAATTATACAATGGAACAGGAAGATGAAAGCACTCCCTTTGTTTAACTTGAACAATTGTTAGAGGACAGCAGTTAGTAAATCAATAAGGCACCATTTTGTAGCCCAAGTTGACAGATTTCTTAAGATTGCATAAAATATCCAATCCTACATAATACATTGGGTAGAGGAGAAAAACTGGGGAATTAGATAACTGATCACCACCTCTCTACTGATAATAATGGAAATAAGAGACCCTTTTCAAGCATATCCAAGCACTGCACATATCAAAGCAAGACATGTTACATTGTTAGTACCAGCTAGTGAAACTTTGTGGAAGCTTCGATTGACCTTTGGGAAGTAAATTACAGATTGTTTAAGTTAAAATGAGATAATTTGTTACACCACCAGAATTCCTTGAATTTCTTTGGAACTCAGCTTGCAAATATATAATTTAACAAAGATGGTCAAAACAGCAAAACAATTTGGAAGCATGTCTGGTCATTTCCCATGACTTCTATTAATTAATTCGGAGTTCGTATCGGAAAAGCTAAAGATAATTAGCATAAAATAATGCAGCAAAGAAATTTATTGCGTTCTTTCCCTGGTCTACTTGGCACTACCTGGCAGAGCAAAGCCTTTTCTATTGAAGACCTGCCGAAGCTTGATTTTTAGACCACTCCGTTTTACATTTTATGACAGTCTCCTCGTTTTGCTTCCACGCTTTAAAACATCTACACAGGTTATCTGCACTCTAAACTATTTCTTCTTATATTTAAATAGCACTAAAAGAGCATATACTGCGAAACTATTTCAAAAGCATCATCTATCACACCTATATATAACTACCACTCAGCAAAATGTAAAATTATGCAGCCATGCGATGAGCACAAAACGAACTATTCTTTCGCCTTTTACTAAAGAATACCGTGTGCTCGTCACTCATAATGGCATATACCTATTTTTGGAGGAGTCTTTGGTTGGCTCCAAACAATTTAAGTTTAAAATTATAAAAAATTATTATGAAATTTCAAATTGGCAACTCATAAATGTTAAATATAAAATTGATATGACATTGCTGGTTGTAAAAATTATTTGAACATTACAACAATCAAATAAAAAGGTGTAAATTCTTATATCAAGATTTATAGAAATCTATTTAATAATTGTTTTTAATTAAAAAAAAATAACCATAAATTTAACATAATTAAAAATTTAAAAATCGAAATATATCCTTTAAAATACTAGAATCTACCAAATTGATTTTGCCACTATAAGTTCAAAACGATTTAAAATTAATTTTAAAGATGTAACTAGAAATCTACCTAGGTGTTCAATTAGGTCTTGCAGTTGTCTAACAGACACAACACCTTTTTATATTGCCTGCGTTAGCTCAGAAATTTTCAACCTGCCAATTATTTTTCCTTTCTCACAACTTATGGTCTGCCACACATGATCTGATCGGAAGAACTATTTCTGACGGCAGTTTTATATCAACAACGCACCATTTTGTAGCTCAAGTTGACAGGTTTCTTAAGATTGCATAAAAATATCCAATCCTACATATAGATAACTGATCATCATGGAAATAAGAGACCCTTTTCAAGCATATCCAAGCACTGCACATATCAAAGCAAGACATGTTACATTGTTAGTACCAGTTAGTGAAACTTTGTGGAAGCTTCGATTGACCTTTGGGAAGTAAATTACAGATTGTTTAAGTTAAAATGAGATAATTTGTTACACCACCAGAATTCCTGGAATTTCTTTGGAACTCAGCTTGCAAATATATAATTTAACAAAGATGGTCAAAACAGCAAAACAATTTGGAAGCATGTCTGGTCATTTCCCATGACTTCTATTAATTAATTCGGAGTTCGTATCGGAAAAGCTAAAGATAATTAGCATAAAATAATGCAGCAAAGAAATTTATTGCATTCTTTCCCGGTCTACTTGGCACAACCTGGCAGAGCAAAGCCTTTTCTATTGAAGACCTGCCGAAGCTTGATTTTCAGACCACTCCGTTTTACATTTTATGACAGTCTCCTCGTTTTGCTTCCACGCTTTAAAACATCTACACAGGTTATCTGCACTCTAAACTATTTCTTCTTATATTTAAATAGCACTAAAAGAGCATATACTGCAAAGTGCAAGCGAGCACTTGATCTAATCCATGTTAGTGCAGTAACCCACGTCGAAACTATCTAATCCATGTTAGTGCAGTAACCCAACCTTACAGAACTCTTAAACTAGTTTAAAATTAAGATAATTATACATGATGTAATCACAAAAGTTGCAATTATTTTTTTAAAAAGAAATTAAAAAAAATAGAAGCGTAAAAGTATAACCATGTTCATCTAGGTAATCAACAAAGTTAGAAGAGCAGATTATGGACTGCAATTAATAGTTCGTGAATCAGTACTATGGACTTGAAAATAAATCAATAATGAAGATCTTAAAAGCCAGGACGTTTTAGTTCAAGAGGCAGACTGTGTTTTGCAACAAGGTTAATTTCATCCCTCATCGAAGTCGACAGAGAATATCTAATTTAAGTGTTGTATAAAAGCAGAGCTGGCCTATTGTTTAAAGCATACCTTTCTCGGCCTTTTGGCTAAGATCAAGTGTAGTATCTGTTCTTATCAGTTTAATATCTGATATGTGAGTCATTGGCTCACACGATATTAAATTAATTTTTTAAGGGGGAAGATCTTTCACAATAGCTTGCTATTGGGTTCTTCACGAGTCGTCCAAGTGTTGCACTACTGCTTAGGCCTGGCTCACCCCACCAAAACATAGTTCAATGTTTGTTAATGACAATTCTGGTGCGGATAATATTGTTTTTAGTGACTGAGCAAAGTTGCATAATAACAGAACATAAAAACATGTGATAGAATACCTGTGAAAGTTTTTAGCTTGAATGAATAGCTGCAACTTAAAGAACAGATTTGTTATTAGAAATTGCACTCCTGTCTGCTTTTCAACACACTCCCAAGGAATAAAAAAGATGTATCACTCTTTATAATTATATCGCTCCTGCATCAATTCCGTCACGGATTCATATGAATGGTACGATGTCATGAAGGAATTGTATTAAATGACAAGCACAACATAAAGAAAAGTTTCACCACAACAGCAAACAGGAAAAAGAATAAAATTCAGCAGGCAAACTGTTATTCATTCACACAATCGCCTTTTTACATTCGTACACAATCGCCTTTTTACATTCGTACAGGGTGGCTCTGAAAATTCAGTTGAATACCCCCACGGTTGGGGAGGATGGCAGATGACACGTATTGTTTCAAATCTCAACCTTTAAAGGATTTATCAGCTTTTACTAAATGAAACTATACTAATAACATAGAAGGCAGCTTCTCAAGATTCCAATACTGGAGACGAGAATACCGATGGTTGCATCGGTGTTAGCAAACATGTTACAATTCATGTTGTGATGCAAAGTCTAAAGTTCACTTCATTGCTTAGGCCTGGCTCACCCCACCAGAACATAGTTCAATGTGGACTTGTGACATTAGCCTTGTGTTCAAGATTTTAGGAGGCATGGGGCTTGGAATTTTGAAGTAAGAGTAAAAAAATTCCCACTGACATTAATTATAGCAACTTTGATCATGTTTTTTCCCAACCACTGACAGCAAAGTTACGTAAAACCACTTAGCAAAAAAGAAAGTTGCATAATACCAAACAATTATTTTTTATGGGATACCTGAGATTGTTTCAGCTTCAGCTTGCAGTGAATGTCCTGCAACTTAAGTGCAGACTAACTTCAGGCAGAACGATAGAGCGACCATTTGATGCTAGAAATTGGACTTCTGTCCTCGGTTTACCACTGCTTTTCAACACTATAAAGGAAAAAAATGATGCCGTCACTTTTGATAATTGTATCACTCCTGAATCAATTGCAGTACGTCAACCAGTCACTGATCTATATGAATAGTACGATGTCATGAATGAAGTGTATTAAAAGAAGACGAGCACAAGAAAAAGAAAAGTTTCAGCACAACATCAAACAAAAAAAAGATATAAGCAGGAATCTAACCAGTGACTAGCTTAGAATTTAAAGAACAGTCTGCTAAAATTTTAAGCCATAACAATCCCATAGGAAAGCAACGCTCGCTCAGCTTTGTTATCCATAACACCTAATGCCTCAAGCGTTGCATGAGCACAATTATAGATTCAAAGCCTTCATGTTGGCATACACATACACTTGATTTCTTCTAAAATCTCGCACATTGGTTAAGAATATTTATTACTTATTCTTTATATAGTAACAGTTTGAGTGCATATATTGTCCCTTCGGGGACATCCAATAAAATTGGAATGATACAGAGAAGATTAGCATGGCCCCTGCACAAGGATGACACGCACAAATCGAGAAATGGTCCAAAATCTTTTTGCCAACCAAATCTAGGAAATGGACCATAGTTTTGTTTGAAAAAAGCTCCCAGCAAAACTCTTTTTGTTCAAATCTAGCCATGAAATCAGGGGTGGAGGAAACGTACAAGTCCTAGATCCCCGAATATATTTTTTTAAAAATATTACATAAAAATAGAAAAAAATTACAATCACAATACATAAGTATTTTGGTTGACTGTAAAATATTAGCTAAGATACAACTAACCAGAAAAAAATGTATTTCAAGATTTCCTTACTGATTGAATGGTCATTAGAGTGCACTATTTTGAATTTATTCAATAAAATGATGAATACAAATAAAATACAATCTCTTAATATAATACCTATTACTAGTTATATATTAGGAGTCTAATACAGTTTTAGAGATCACATGTACAATAATAGTAACAACTAATTTTTAACTACTTCTGAGCAATGGCCTACTCTACTTATAAAGTTAATTTGCACCTGCATGCACTCACCAATCCTCCTAACTTCTAAAGTAACTATGTATGTGCTCGCCCATTCTTAACCGCACAATATGCTAGTTTAGTCCTTTAGTTTTGACATATCGACTAAATAGTGCAGAATTTTGATTCTCAAATCAAAGATATTATATGAACCATATCTATAAGTGAGTCTAGAAACATGCAATAAGCCTTTTATATCATGCCCTCTTGAACCTAGCCATGAAATCGCCTTCTTTTAAATGTACGACCGACAATTAAGAGATCAAAAGGTTTCTAGTTGCACAAATTGAGGTTTCCATCCTGGATTCTTAAGCCAGCTCGGATACGATATGCTTGTAAATTTAAGTTTCGAGATAAATCAAAAGCTATAATGCCTATATAACTAAGCTTCTATTGGATTCAATGAGATAAATTTGTAGCAATCAACATGATCATGTAAACAAGAAAAGATACTTTTGTAGCAATTAACAGGATATTGTAAACAAGAAAAAGTAACATAAATTAGTTGACTTGTACAAATATAAACATTTGCATACTTCATAGACTTGTGAAATGGATACCTCTTTCGCATCGACACATGGAACGACTTAATGGAAGAGGTGATCTTTCCTAAACGCCAGAACCAACACGATCCCTGTTTCCGTTTAAAATCTGCCTAAGTCTCGATGATGGAGAACAAATAGTATTCAAAGAAGTGTCATTGTGCCCTTACCAGATTCATTTCTACTTATGTTTTTCACCGTGAATAGTGTTCTTTAACTTTTCTACACGTAATAAATTGCTTCCTTGCTGCTGAATTGAATCAGATATACAATATTAATCATTTTTATTCAAATCATATTATGTAAAGCAGGGTTTTGCTTAACAGATTATAGGCTGCAATATGACAGGTACTTGCACAAGGAAAAAGTACCTGAAGATTAGAGGCACTTAAGGCTCAGTCAGGATCCTTTTCTACAACGACAGTATACGCATTAGATTGAATTACGGCTTGTCACAAGCTAACAGATTACACAAAGAAAGCTAGCAGCGAATAAGTTCTCAAGCGAGCAATCAGTACATCCTACACATATTTACCTTGCTACAAAAAACTCTAGAATCACCAATCCACATATCTCACGTCTATATTAATATTAATATTAATATTGCTAAACAAATTAACAACTATTTAGCCCACAAGCACCTCCTAGAATTACCAAGTTCCGTATGCTTATTCAATTTTTGGGGACTTTGAAAGAAATTCCACATTACAAGAACAAGGTAAACAACATTGTCAAAATCAAATATCAAAGAGTTGTCCGGATTTCTACTAATTGAACTCATCAACGTGACCGTGCGATGAGCACAGAGCAAACTATTCTTTCACCTTTTAGGCTTTTTACTAAAGAATAACGTGTGCTTGTCACTTACCGTGGAATATCAATATCCTATCTTCGATGGGGTTTCTGTATGAATCTCCTAGCAATTCAAGCTACAAAATTTATGCAATCCACCGACTAAAAGGGTTTACCAGACTCTGAAGTGTATTAACAAACTTGTTCATCTGTGTAGTAATAATTTCAACATATTCAAATAGTTATTAAGTCTACAATTCAAGGTCTAAAATTTATGCAATACACCCACGTAAGGGATAACTAAGTCCTAACTCACGTGTCTGAATATACTAGTTCAACAGTGAAAATAACTATCAAGGCAAGGGGCATAATTGCATAATAACATATTATCATTGCATACTTCATCATCATACCCTCTGATTTGAAGTGACGTACAAAACAACCCCGAATGTCTGAACTAGCCAAATGTTGATTCACATCTCTAAAAGTTAAAAGGCTGATGCAGCATTTCCCTATGAGAAGCGATGCCTGCATATTAAGAATGAAATTTGAGCAGAGGTCAACTAATGTACAAAATCAGCTTTTAATTCTGTTTGATTAAAACATACGACAACCAAAACATATGAATGAAAATATAAAAAAAAGGAACAGAACATATTGTTGACAATTGTCAGTTGGTCAAAAACTTTGAGTATAGAGATGAGATACATACATACACCAAACTATTGGAAGATGCAAATGTTCATAGTGATTAGCAGAACTTAGAATTAAGTTCACCAGTTCTTCGACATGATTAAATAATTAAAAATTTCAAAAAAAACTTCATGTACCAAAAAGCACCTATATTATAAGCTAACCATGATTTACAAATGTTTGCATAGAAAAGAAAAACATAATATAAACAACTTAAATATGTGAAGTGTTTGCTCATGGAAAGATGTTCACAAAATATCGGTGAAGAGCTCGTTAATAATGATGGACCCCCGGTATATAAGAAAACTGACAGTGTGCGTGTGTTTGTGCAGTGGTTCGTTCTCGTGGCTTCCATGAGGGAGGTCAACAGTTCGAATCTCCGGATGTGCGATTGAGTGTTGTAACTATAAAAGAAAACTGATAGGAAAAAAAATGTAACTAACCGGAAAGTGACGCCGGAAGTTTCATCGATCCTCTTTCATCTTCTCCTTTGGCTTTTGTTTGAGTTTTGAGAATCCCAAAAAACCCTCAAGTCAATAATAATAAAGCAAATACTTGCAGTAATGTTTTTGTACAAAACAAACACGGCCTTACGTGTGAGAGGGGGAGACTGTGAAGTAGGTGTACGTGTCCACCATCAAACATGCTTTGAGGATCTTGGAAACTGTGCACGACTTGCAGCTGATGCCGCTTCATTTCCCTTTTCAATGCACATTTCCGAACACTATTTGTACCTGCCTATATTAAGTATCTAGATATTTAATCCTTACTTATTTGATCATTTAGAGCAAGTCTAAGACTGTTCTAAAATATTGCCCTAAACTAATATTTGAGGTATTTTTAACGAGAATAGTGGTACATACATAAAATTTGGTTCATTAATTTGGTTTATTAATTATTACTAGGATTGAGCAAAATCGAACACTATTTGTACCTACCTGTATTATACTTTGCTCATGCATCGGGGACGGTCTGGGCACGTATTTTAAAATTCTTTATAATATAGTTTCATTTTTTTTTGAATTTGTTGTTTAAAGTTTAATATAAAAAAAAAATTAAAAACAAATTATAAAAGTATATTTTTTATATTTATTTTAAAATGCATATCGAACATTGGAAAAAAAACTTTGACAATTGGAAGGATCAGAGGGAGTACCAAACACAGATTACGTAAATACTTAATCCTTACTTGTTTGATCATTTTGAGCAAGTTCAAGACTGTTCTAAAATTGTGTCCTAAACTAATATTTGAGGTATTTTCAACAAGAATAGGGGTACATGAAAAAAATTTGGTTCACAAAAAATTTATAAAATAATATGACTCATAGTATGTGATGTTTTAATTGGGTTTTTAATGTGAATACAGAGTGCATTAAAATCAATGTCTATTACCTAAATGTAAGTGTTTGGATAATTTTACTTATAAGTCAGAATTTTATTTTACTTAAATGAACTAAAATGATTTTTTTTAAATATAATTTTCTTAATTTGTGAATTTTAAGTTAAATTGACATTAAAAAATATATATACTAAACCCAAAGTTAATAAAAAAATAAAAATCAAAATAAGTTGAGAAAAGTACATCCCTACTAACATTCAACTTATCTTTATAAGTTATAAATTCAACTTATAAGTTAGGCAGACAAATGTAGGGTTTTAGCACATAAACGCAACGAAAACGTAAATTTAAATCTTAAAAAAAAATGAAACCCTCCGCAGGATCCATATGAAAAATAATATTTAATTCGTAGTTCAGTATGTTTACCTTAAGAAACTTTACGTTAATGGAAAGATGGAGGTCTTTAATAGCGATCCAAGAACGATGAACGGAAATCCCTAGCACTGCTCCTCAAGTGTGAAGCACTCCACCGGTATTCACCAAGAGTACAATGTGATGGAGGAGGAAGAGTTTGAGAGAATTAATTGTCTCCCTCTTGTTCTACTTTAGAATTGGGGTTAATTATTTGGGTTGAGGCAAATAGGGTTTATAATAGTATATTTATAGGCAAAATTATCAGCTGAAAATTTTCCATAAAATATTATTATTATTAACCATTTAATTGATTATTCTTATTAACCAATTAACTAATAATTAAAACACCTTTTAATCATTAATCCCTTTTCTAAACACTTTAGAAAAATAATTCTCTCACTTGATTTAATTTCCAAAATTAAATTCTTAATTAATAATATTAAGAATTAATTAAATCTCATTTAATCAATTATTAAATCTGCTAATTAATTATTTATTTCATAAATAAATAATTACCAGCCATTATTAATTAATTCCTCCACCATTAAATCATTCTCTTTATGGTGTGACCCTGTAGGTTCAATATTAAGCCGATAGTAGAAATAAATAATAATAAAACTATTTTATCATTATTTATATAAATTCTCTAATTCATTAAATATGATTAATTAATAAATTAATCATATTTATTATACATCGTGAGGGATAGTTCTCAGCATATCACGATTATCCGGATAATACGAATTCACTGCTTAGAATATCAATAACCTATTCAATGAGTAGTTACCGTACAATCAATTCCTTCTACCCTGCAATGTCACGATTAAATACAAGGCATGGAACTTGTGTCAAGCCTATCTTATTTAATCATTTGCTTTCTCATTCACTATGCTTAGTTCTATTTAATGTAAATTAGAAACTCCTTTCTAACTTCATTCACTCTGGCCAGAGATTCCTGAACTAGCATAAGTGGATCAGCATTGAACATTATTTTCCTTTACTGGAAGGGGTAGATCCTTTATTGATCATACACTATCTTCGTGTACAAATTCCTATACCCAATAGAGCCCTTATAATTGTCTCTAGAGACTAAGAACTAAACCAAAGCATAGTTCAGTGTACACAAGATGACTATGATGACCTCAAGTCCAAGGATACTTGTACAACTATCACTATGTGAACAACTGCTGACACGTGAGTGAACTACATCAGTTGTTCAGCCGTGTGAGTCATGTTCAGTGAACTTATTCTATAATAAGCACCTACATACTAGTTATAGTGTCACCACACAAATGTTTATGAGAACCAACATCCTTCATAATGAAGCAAGCACAGTATGTACCGATCTTTGCGGATTACTAATTACCAGTTAGTAATCCTACGACCAGGAAATATTTAAGTTTAAAGTTATCATCTTTTAGGTCTCATTATTATGATCTCATTATAATCCATAAAAAGCTTTACTCTAAACTATGGTATATCTTATTTAAACACTTAAATAGATAAAGCCCGCAATAAAACCAAAACAAGTCTTTTATTAATATCAATGAAATCAAAACAGATTACATAAAAGTTATTCCTAAATCATCATACATGATTGGACTTAGGACACATCTCTTTCGACAAACACTCAGCGATAAGTTATAACGAACTTATAAGTAAATAAGTTCACTTAACGGAATAGCCAAACATGCCCTATATATTGTTTAAGGTTACGTCCTATAGTGCCCAAGATTTTTCCCCTAAAAATTGGCCTAAATTAGGACCAACATAATTATCTATTTCAACCATTTGGTCTAATCTACGTCCCAAATCATATATAAATATTTTATTCTTTCGATAATTAATATAATGTTATTTTTATTCGTTAATACTAATTCACTTACCTATTCATATTAAATTAAAACCTGACAATATATCATATTATAAGAATCTCAAACTATAACCCGATAAAAAAAATTCAATTATTTAACAAATTTTGAACTACTTCGAATTAGTATTTTTATCCCAAAGAAGGTTGGTTAATGCATCTCAAAGGGCAAAAAAAGTTTGTTAATAATTTTAATTTTTAATATATTAAAATAAATTGTTCATATGGAGTATTGTCATCAATATGGAGCACTGACATATGTTAATGTTCAGCCAAACATATTATTCATTTGAACTAAAAAATTAGTTCTGTTAAAAAACTATTTCATATTTAGGTACAAAATATGTCATATATATAATAACATTCAATAAAAAGTGTAAAGAAAATATATATTTACTTAGAAGTTATTAATTTATGATGAATAAATATATCTATTAACTTATCAAATTTGGATTTTGGGCAATTGATCCTACAACTTACTTCACTAAACCAACCTTTTATTTTAAATACATCAAGATAATAAATAAAAGGAAATGTAACCATAAAATTTGTTATGCGTGTAATTTATGGTGTCTCGACTTCTTCCTTCCGAATTTTGACCAGCTCTTCAACTTGAGCATTCAGATCATATGTTAATCTTTAGCCAGACATATTATTCATTTGGATTTAGAAAATAATTTTCTTAAAGAACTGTTTCATATTTAGGTGAAAACTAAATTTGAATTTTTACAAAATATATCATATACATAATAACATTTAGCAAAAAATGTAAAGAATATATATTAATTGAGAAGTTATTATTTTATGGTGATTGCATATATCTAATAAGTTATCGAAATTGGATTTTGGGCATCTGGTCCTACAACTTAGTTTAGTAACCCACCCCTTTTATTTTAAATACATTAAGATAATAATTAAAAACAAATAACCATATAAATTGTTGTGAGTGTAATATATTGTCATCTAAAGTGACAAACCCGCTAATTTTTTATTGTAATATTCATCATGGATAAACTAAATTGCCTATTTTTTAATAACGATGTCAAAAGTAGGTCACTTTTTAAATATAGTGCACTATATTTAAATGTTCCTTCCTCAAATTTTTAAATTTTTATTTACTAAATAAAATGTGTAAGTTTGCTAAATATTATAACTTCAACCAAAAAAGAAAATCAAATACAATTTAGAATGAAATTAAAAAGTAAAAGAAAAATTGAGCCCAATTATGCCACAACTTACAATTTTCTTTTCAAAAGTTACAATTTCGTGTTACAGTTGTACTTATAAACAATAATTCAAGGAACCTAAATAGAGTTGAATAAGAGGACTGAATTGTTAGATGTAATATGCCTTACTATTTCATTTTAAAATTATTATTTTTAACTCCCAAACTAAGTATTTAACAAATATCTGTATACAAGTACATGTATAATATATATATATACATCATATTGAAGGTTAGAGTTCGGAGTGGAAGACAACAGCTGTTTCAGAAGTAGGAGTTGCAGAAGAGTAGTGTAGACGTCAAACGCATTTGCCGGTACATCAGCCATCATTCCTTTGAGTGGCTCGATGCTGCAGAATAGTAAATTACCTACTGACATCATGTATCTTTTGCACAAGTAGTAAGTTTTAATGAAGAAATAGATCACGCAGACTACCGAATCTTGAGTATATTTACCTGCCAAGTACAATTACTTCTTACGCCAGTCTGTTGGACTTCCCCGTACTCATAGTTACATACAGACGGCTGCACAAACTCTGTTTGCATTTACAGTTTTTCAAAGTTCCGTTTACTGTAATCGTAGTTAAGTAAGCATTACTTTTATGGAGGTAATAGACGATTACATCACTTAGCAGAGAAATTGAAAATAAATAACAACGTTCACATTCAAAACACGGAAATGTAAGCAGCATAAAAACCATGAAACTTCCTTACATTACGTCAAACATTCTTAACATCCGAATAAAACCCCATTGGTCATGAATATTTTAAAACATAATTAAAACATAATTAAACATAAACAGACTTCAAACCAGCCCAACTGCCAGGCATCCAGAACCACTCATTCATCTTCCTGCGAATCTCACCATACTCAATCCTCAGTAGCCTAATCTCCTCAAGCAGAAACTGTTGTTGCGCCTTGAACCTTTTGTTGAACTCTTCCTGCTGCACTGTCATGTGCCCACTGAACTGCATGTGGCTCTCCCCCAGCGCCTCAACCATCCTCGACACAGCAGCAAGGTTAACATTGAGATTGGTCATGCTCTTTTCCATATTCTCCGATCTCACGAATCTGCGTTTCTCACATCTGGCACTGTCGCACCCATCCGAACTGCTACCACTGGAGGAGACATTAGGTTAGGCGATATCATAGGAGTAAAATAAAAAAAAAACTAAGTGCAACAATAATGTCACACCAGGAAATGAAACGATTATAAGGCCAAAAGTCATTTCAAAGAATAGGGAAAGGAAGCATATGACATGTATTGAAAATGAACCCAACAATGTAAAACTACGGACGTTTACCCACCGATTTAGCACTTACATGACATGAATCAAAATTGTAATAACAGGCGTAACTAAATCTATCTGTTACATAAACTATGAAACATTAAAGTACAAAAGTGAAAGCCTAAAGTTATGACAAGAAATATCGGTGTGGACATCTTAATATACAAAAAGGAAATGAAATGAGGAGAAACGGTGTAGAAGAGAGGCATGTAAGTAAGAAGAAGACATGGCAACCAAATCATAAAACATGAACCAGACGCTAAATAACCATACAAATGCACTAAAAGTTCAGAGAAATTGGACAATTTATATATGTATATACATGCATAAGTGAAGAGGATGGAAAAGGGTGTACAAGACAGGCAATAAAGTAAGAAGAAGACATGGAAACCAAATCATAAAACATGAAGCAAACACTAAATAATCATATAAATGGACTAAAAGTTCAGAGAAACAGGATTATTTACATATTCACCTGTTCGTGGAAGCGGATGCCATTGGTCTGATTGCTCTGTTGATGGATGTCGCGGAAGAGAAGAAGAAATTTGAGTGAGAGGAGATGATGAATGAACCGTTTTCAGTCTAATGCAGTTTGCTTTAATAGAGGTATTGGGGGAGATGAATAGTCCAGTTGTAACACATGCAATGGTCCGTCTGTTCGTTCACCAATACTTAGTATCTAACAGTTGTGACTATTCAATGAATGGTGAGAGGACACACACGTTTTTTTTTGCCAATTTTGACACACACGTTTTTAAAAAATGCAGAAATAAACAAAAGTTACAAATTCATATAATAAATAATGAAATACTTAGTAGTAGTTGTTTTTTTAATTCAAACATTTTTAATTAAAAATATTAAACTTTATTAATTTATCAATGTATTTGACTGATTAGAAATATTACTTAATGATTTTGATTTTTTTTAAAAACATATATTACCTTATTTTCAAAGTACAATAAATGCGCCAGTAATGTCAATGAATTAGTCTGTTAAAAAATAGTAATTTTTTCCCGTAATGTTGTACCCTTATTCAAATTAAAATTTACAAATATTGAAACCTTTTATGCGAGTACGATAAAAATACGGCCTAATATATTATT
Organism: Apium graveolens; assembly: GCF_009905375.1. Classification (NCBI taxonomy): domain Eukaryota; kingdom Viridiplantae; phylum Streptophyta; class Magnoliopsida; order Apiales; family Apiaceae; genus Apium; species Apium graveolens. The sequence goes on along the minus strand of NW_027417693.1, from coordinate 107,310 downwards.
TAATTAATTTCACTATATACATAATTCTAAATGAAAACATATTTAGTTAATGTGATATTTTTAAATGAAAACATAATTTATTATAAAAAATAAAAATTATTAACACACCGTAATCATATAGTTTGGTTAATGTAACGTATGTACATTGGGTTTGTAATTTTTTTTTCGTAGTTAACCCAAAGCCGCAATGCTTTGGCTACGCACTGGTAAATCATTGTGCACTGGGTAAGAGTATAGCATAATTCCTATTATTTTTAGAATTTGGTTTAACTTAGAAAATTGAATTATGTTGTCCAACCGATACGTTGTTTATCAACTATGTATAGTGAAAAACAATAAATTTTTGCACCTCCCTTGACGTAATCTGCTATTACATTTTCAGCTAATGGTACCTGCAATCAGTTGGAACCAATATTCCACAGGCCCCTGACTTACAATAAGAAATATTTACTTGGTCCAATTCAAAGTCACAGATTTTATGTAGTTGGTGACGGTATTATCTCACATGAAATAAATTTCAAAACATCATATTGAAAAAACCGTTGTTCAATGTATTTATTTAGCGTGTATGAAACATAGTTTGACTACATTTCGTAAGGAGTACGACTACGAAATGCCTTATTTGGCTATTATTTTATATGCTACATATAATAATACGTGGTTATATGCATACGAAACTAAAGATTAATGCGAAATTGTACTTTTAGATTCTTTCAGTAAATGAAGATATCCCAGGGATGTAATTAATAAGTTTAATGAAACAGATTTAAATAGAAATCTTATTTCTAAATAATTTTTTTACGCAGTTAAAAAAAATTTATAATGACAAATAGTACAATCATTTCTTAGATTCGAATTTGAAGATTGGTATTGTGTTCTTGAACAAGTAAAAAATACAAAAAATTGAAATTACAATTTGCTAAACATCATTAACACACGGTTTTGTTATGTAATTTATGGCGTTTGGATTATAAATCAATCACGTAATGAACTGAATGAAGCAACGTACAAAGATTATAAATTACTTTGACCATTGGTTTTAAATAAATGTACAAAATGTGTACATCGTAAATTAAATTTGAATTTTTTTTGATAACGTGAGAAAGGATTATTTATAGAATCTAATTTTGATCAAATAATATATCCACTACCATAAAAACAACAATCGAAGTTATGAAACAAATAAATCGATGTATTACTATAATTGAATTAGAATATTATCAACATTTTGAATATATTATGCTTATATGAGATATAGGTTATTTTGAAAATTTATTAGAATAATTTGGAAGCTAGTTGTTTAGCATATTTTACTTCCATGAGGTCATAGCATATTATTCAATTTAAGTATAAACCTCTCCCTGTATAAATTAAGTTCAAGTTGGAGCATGTACGATGCCATAACGTGCCCCATCTTGAACCAGTCATCAGCCAACTAACATGTCATTTTACTGTACAAACTTACCCACTAACTAGAGCATCATTAGGTTTCGGTTACATACTTCTTTACTTACCATTAAGAAGCCTGAAATATGCATATCATTAAGAAGTTAGGTGAGGACTTAGTGAAGCTCCGCCTACAGTTCGCACCATATCAGGTATGAATCTTTAAATCTGGTACTTACACTCTGCATTCATTTCTCTTACTTCAGTGAGCTGTGAACACATTGAACGCTTCTGCAGCTACCTACTACTGAAGCAATAAGTTGCCTACAAATGGATTTACACTAGTACAACAATTTAAGTGATGTGGATAGCTCAAGTTATGACTGGAAATGTAGAGTGAGAGTGCAAGCACTGTGGAAAGGAATGAACGGAGAAACACATGAAATTTGGGGTTTTAATATGTTTCTCATCGATGATATGGTAAGTAGAACATCATAATTACAACTGGGGACTACATGTCTCACTTCCACAACATATTTTAATATGATGCTGATTCACAATATGTAGAACAATCGAATTCACGCTTTTGCAAATGCAAAATATTGTGCGGAGTTGACTTGCCCTTTGGTTGAAGGAGACATTTACATAGTTGACAACTTTAAAGTGAAGGACTTTTTAGGTGACGAAACATATCGCCCTGTCAGAAACAAAAAACACATATTCTTCACCAAGGACACAAAATTAAGCAGAGCAACTGAGCCGGGATTAGTAATTGAAAAATATGCTTTTGATCTTTTCCACATGACTGAAATTGAGAAACTTGCAACATACAATAGGTTCTTAGTAGGTATGGATGCTATACTCTTTTTCTAATTGATAACAATGCCTATTAGTACTAAAATGTTTTCAATTTTAGACATGGTTGGTTACTTGAAGAACCGAAGACCCCTCATTACTTCGACTAAAAATAGTCAGGAAAAACAAAGCTGAAATTTGATTTGGTAGATGGGAGGTTTGTCTTCTAATTCGACAATGTGTTAGTGTTGTTTGTAATTACATACTGGGCTACCTGCTTAAGCAGCTTTTCGTTACGTAGGTGTTGCGTGTCTGTCACTTTGTTTGACGAATTTGGAATTATAATTGACAATACAACTTGAGGAGGAAGAACCTATTATTATTATCAGTTGTGCTAGAGTGAGTTCATATGAAGGTATGGGTAATGTCACCCTCATAATGATCTGTATTACGTAATTAAGTGAAAATACCGACTAATAATATGCGTTACGGATATAGGTAGAGCACACCTTACAAACTATCCTGCAACAAGTATTTTTATCAATCCCGATCATTACAGTGTTCATGACCTCATAAACAGGTTAAATTTTTTACTTAAGCCAATTTAGAAAATTTAATTTACCTTCCCATTTATGCTGCTTTGCAATGCCTTCAGATGCGATCAAATGACTGAAATGTCTGATGTTGATGAAGAAGACACCAAACAGACACAAACTATGAGAGATATTACTCTGTTAACTGAAACACATGTTCATGTACTGTAATTATTTTGGTGGTATTGTCATTGTCATCGGAGACGAACTAACTTATGATATTCCTCTTTAGAGGGAAGTTGTGATTGACAAGGTTAATGAGGATGCTAATTGGTACCTAACCAAATACACAAGATGTCTCCTTGAAGTTTCTTTCATAGTTGACAAATTCAAATGTCAAAATTGTAAGAGGATCATACCACATCCCAGAAGAAGGTAATATGACAAGTAATTAATTTACAGTAGTATGAACATTGAGCAGTTTTTGCATGCATAATCAGTTTCTTTGTAAAATAGTTTTCGGTTGAAACAAAATGCTCGGATGACACTGGATCGTTGACAATAGTTTTACCTCACGCAACCGTTTCTCAAATTTCACAGAAAACTGTTGAAGATCTGTATTCTCCAGACAAAGAGGTTAACCTCCAACATTGTGCTGCAATAATTTTGTAAACTAATACATAGATTTTACTAAAACCAGTCATTTACACGTGTAGGAACTGGGAGAACAACAGTTCCCGTCGTATTTGAGAATGTTTGAGAAGCAGAAATACAATATGACGGTCATCATTATAGAGGAAAATATCCTGAAAGACTCAGAAGTGTACGAAGCTACTGGAATTGGTAACGAAAATGAATCTGGTGGGACCTTCACTCTGTCTTCTAACCAAACTGTTGAGACAAATGAAATGTCACCTATGAATGTAAGAGATTACCATGAAAAGTATAATATAGCTTAAAAAACGTCTAATGTATGACTACCTTCTTGCATTTAGGTATCACTGAACGAAGATATATTAATGCAAGCCCTGAACACAACCAAATCTATAAGCAAGAAGGTTCGAGCAAGGAAACTTCACGCACCAGTGCCATTTGATGAAGAAGGTCAGATTCAGAAGGAGCCTAAATCAGACAAAGTATGTAACCTGAATTTGACAAATGTTATTATATCCCTAATTTTGTTGTCTGACCATTAATAAACTTTCTCCAGAAAAAAAGACTAAGTGAAGAGAACAATGAGAATCAGTAAGATGGGGAATATTTTCAATGTAAAGGCAATGTTTACAGTTGTAACTATTCAGACTACGTGATAATCTATTTTGTTAACATCAGCTGTAATTGACTGCATTTAATTATGATAAGATTTGAATGAAGTAGTTGCCCATATTGCTCATGCCAAACAACAAGTAATTACAGAGAAATAACCATACATTACAAATACCTTACAAAGATACAATATTTGCAATATTATCCACCTACAGCTCAAAAAATAAAACTAAAAGTGTGACAGAATAATTGTTTATTTTTGCCATTTCAAAAAAATAAACAAGTAAATTATAAGCACACCACAATCAAATATAAAGGAAAATAATTAAAAAATTCCTTCATCATTTACATTTGTTGGTAAATAAATGATGTTATCAAATCAAACATAAGTGCAAATGATGGTAGGTGATAAACATAACACATTATGGTTCTTTGAGTATAAGGTAAGTTATTGACACCAGAGAACTTTCAACCACCAAAATATTTAGAATTGTACCTAGACTATGAAGAACATCATGTCCAAGGCAAAGTTTGACGACCTAAGTAGCCTCAAAGTTGGGAAGTTTGATTGGAAAATAAGAGTAAGAGTTACAAGGTTCTGGAGAGGAGCTACAAGAAAGGGCAAAATTTTCAAAAGTTTCAACATCATTCTCTTAGATGACAAGGTAAACTATGTTATAAAACTTTAGTATTATACATTCAGCTGCAGAATTTAATGTCCACTTTCTGCAAACCCCCCAGAATAGCAGGATGCACGCTTTCATCCCTGGAAACGTAGATGACATGCTAAAAGATAAGTTCACTGTGGGCAAGTGCTATATCATTAGGAAGTTTGTCGTTCAGGCATACAAAGCCGATGACAAGTTCTTATGCCTTACGAATGATGTGCAATTGGTTTTCTCAAAAGACACTCAAATTAAAGAGATTGAGGAAAGTACATGTACTATTGAAAGTAATACTTTTGATTTCTATGATCATAGCGAGCTGATGGAGCTTACAAAACAAACAACTCACTTGGCAGGTGAAATGAAAAAATAATAGTTTTTAACATGTAAACCTTGAACTGAAACTAACAAGTGCAAATAATTGTATCCATATATGTTATCGGAATTGTCAAATCTTATCAGCCACTCACACATTTGGTTAACAAATTCAATGATGCTCAGAAGCAAGTTAAGCTATTACTCACCAATGGAAGATTACATTTCCCTTCTACGTTTCATTTCCATAATTTTAGGTTCTTTTCATCCTTATTCGTCAAATATCCGGATATAATTCGTAGGTCCTCAATCGATGTCACTTTCTGGGATACATTTGCTGAAATGTTTGATGAACAGATGAAAGAAGTTCATGAAAAACCTACTATACTGATTATTGCAAGTAGCCGAGTAGGATTGTGGAATGGTATGAAATTAGTAAGTTATTCCGTTTATTGATCATTCCAAACCATGTTTACGTTTTTTGACGCTTCTCTATAAACACTATGCATGTATAAATAAATATTTCCCTTCCAAGATCAAGTCGATCTTTCCAGTGTAGGGGGGACTCAATGTTATATCAACTACGATCATTATAGTGTGATGCAGCTAAGACATAAGTAAGTAAAAAACTTAGATTGACACAAACCTTATAGTAATGTCATGTATGTAACAATTATAACATTCTCCAAATATCATTAGATTGACACAACCTTCTTTCCAACAACAAATGTATTCAATGGACAAGCATGCAGCGGTGGAAATGCTTAATGTTGCGAGGATTATAAGCATGGGGAAGGAATACATCATGGTACTGTAAGGCTAAACAAGTAACAGTTTTTTCTTCGTTCAATATTACAGTTTATGTACTTACAGAGACAAATTTGTGCACACCTCATTATCACTGCTATGGAAGAGACCGATCCATGGTACAAGACGATATACACACAATGCTTTGGAGAAATAGAATTTGAGCAAGATAGATGGTACTGTATGGATTGCAATCGTATCCTGCCTTGCCCCGACAAGAGGTAAGTGACAGATTACAAACTTCTGCCCCACAGAAATTAGTGTCTACATTTCACAACAAATTAATACCTTTTTCGGCCTCTTCAATATACATAGATTCAAGGTAACTGTAAAGGCTTCGGATAACACGGGTTGCATTGACATCATCCTCAACGACCAACAAGTAAGAGTTGTCGTTGGAAAAAGAGCTGTCCACCTCCTCAAACAGGTAACAACTAATACTTTAACCTATCATTTCATGCCTCATTCCACAGAACGCTAACTTCTCAGTCTACATTCAGATGTGAGAAGATAAGTCGTTCCCTGCGGAGTTGAAAGAATTGGTTAACAGGAAATACACCATCAAACCTATCATAAAGGAATTCAATGTACTGCACAAGGTCAAAATATATTTGGCAACAAACATTTGCACATCCTTCATCGATCCAAACCAACATCTAACAGAGGCCACAACCTCTATGCAGCAACAGACAGCATCAATATGGCATTACACCCCAAACTTCCTTTCTCAATATTACACAAAAGCTTATTCTGAATACCGTTCTTCACTTTACTTGCTTTTACAGAGATCAACCAGCAGCTACCACATGGACATGATATCAAATATTATCTTTCGGTCTCCACCGACAAAACAGAAATCCAATCCATGAAGCCAGTACAGAACAAAGAATCAAATCCTGATGATTTTCACAATCTATTTTGCTTGAATTTTGCATCCAGTACAATGTGAAACTATATGTCCCTATGCTTCTACTTTTCCCTTCAAGCTTCAAAGTGAGTAGGTTAAACTATTATTTATTAAATTCTATGGTTTTCAAGTTTAACGAAATGCATTTTTACGTTGGTAATTGATTGCCACATAAGTTGTGTTATGACATTACCCATATACTACAAAAACCAAATTATGTTTACCACTACTACTCTATCACTCTTAAACGTACAATTACTATTACTGAGTTACCGTCAATGTTATGTTAAAATCTTCACCTTATTTCATTATGAAGTTCCACTACGGACTGAAAATAACAAAGAAGAGGGAGTAACGCGGCAAAAAAAATAAAAAAATTTGTCACGCTCAATCCTTGTTAAACGGGTTTCACAATAATTAAATCCCATTCATTTAACCTTCTTCCATTTCCTGGCTACCCTCATAAACAAAATAACATGATGCATCCAAACTCCTAATTTTGTAAAAATAGTTTTGTGTAATCACTTGATTGTCCTCTTAAATTATTAAAAAACCAACGCGACGTGACGCGGCCATCCATGCTAGCATGAAAAAGCAAGTAGGGCCAGTCTTCGGAAAAGACAACTAGCCTGAGTTCATATTCACCTCTTAACCATTTAATGGATGCTCAAGTAAATAATATTAACCTGAGGTTTTGGAGATTACTGATGGTCATGCTGTTTAGAAGAGTGATATAACTATTCATACTTATATTTTGTCTACATCGATATAAGAGTGATAATATTAACCATAATGTATTGTCATAGTAAGAACATTAAATAAAAGTCTGTTCAACATCAAACGCAACTAAAACTTACAAAAAGTCTAGGAAGTATGACGAGAACATACAGTAGATATCTCCTTCAAAATAAGGCAGTTATTCTATAACATTATTTTGTACTTAAATTCCTTGATCTTAAGTAAGCTCTATTACTTAAAGTGAAAGCATTTCTCAGTATTAAATTTCGAAAATGTGTCAATAAAGATTTAAAATTATCTTAATATTTCATAGGTTCTGGCTCACGTCACTATTTTCCAATTAGAGTTTCTTACCTCTTCTACTTAATATTTTCTTTGGTTTAAATTACATTTTAATTAAAAAATAATGGGGTACATAATATTTGGGAGTTTTGCAGTTGTCTAAACTCTAGCCATAATAAACGGAGGTCCTGGACATTAGTACGGACGCTGAAGCATGAGATTGAAGTGATGACCTTTTGCCCACTTTATAGAGATATTAATTTATGAATCATCCATATCTATTGTCATATATGTATAATGTTCATACGCCCCCCACCCTTTTAATTTTACCAAGTTTTCTACTGTGTACTCAGTATTTCATCTCTTAGTTTAAGTTTTTCTCTTTGGGGTTTCAATAGCTGTGTGTGCTTTTCTTTTTTTTTTTTCTGCATGTATTTGAATGATTGTAGCACTTAGACATAAAATTTTGGGACTAGCCTTTCATACTCCTTACCTTTATTTGATGATGCAGAATATGTATATTGCAAATGTAGGGAAAGTGGTGGTCGCAGGATTACCTCCGATTAGATGTGCTCCTTACTAATTCTGCCAGTATCGTAGTATAACAATTACGCATTAGCCATTCGTTCCTTGCAATGTTACGAAAGAGTCAAATATTTTTTGTTTAATGTATGTCGCAATTATGTAACTCCATCAATTTAAATAAGAATGGCTAAACAAAATATTTATAAACAAAATTGTCTCTTCTTTCATAATGATGTCAAAATTTGGTCATTTTTTAAATGTAGTGTTATATAAAATACATGTTCCTTCCTCCAATTTTAACATTTTTTTCTCAATAAATTTATTAACTTTGCTCGCTTTAATAACTTTGACTAAAATAAATAATTTTCAAATATAATTATATTACATCCTACGTTTAAAGGTACATTCAAATGCGAACCAAATTTAGAAAACAAAATTTCAGAATCGAAATATAAATTAAAAAAAAAATTAAAGCAAAATAATTCCAAAAAATATATTATTCTTCTTAAAAATTACAATTTAATGTTACAAATTAACACGAGAAATAATATTGGCACAAACCGATATAGAAATGAATAAATAAGACTACTCATTTGTTAGTTGTAATCAGACCTTACTATTTCATTTCAATCTCCCAATATATTTGATTAACTAAATTTTGTATAGAAGTACATGTAATAAAAAATATATATATATATATATATATACAGGAGCTTGAACTTTGCAGTATAAGACAACAGTTTTGACAGAAGTAAAAGGAAGTTGAAGTACAAGTTGCAGATGAGGAGTTGTATCGTCAGCTGTATCTGCCAGGACATCATCCGTACTCCTTTTGAGTGGCTCGATGCTGCACAATACTAATTGCCTACTGACATGACCTATGTTTTGGAGTAGTAGTAAGTTTAAGTCAAGTAATAGTTCTGCCAGAGTACACAACCTTCAGTATATTTACCTACCAACCAGCCTTACTAATTTCGTCAGTCTGTTGGCTTTCCTCCTACTGATAGTTACTTACAGATGCCTCTAAACACTATTTGCCCAAGTAACCCTACTCTAAGTAATGTCTACTTTAAAGATATGTAATGAAGCATTACCTTTTCATGGTAATACACGAAAAAAAAGATCCTATTAAAATGAAAATGAATGACAACATTCAGAAACAAACCACATTCATAAAACATTAGTGCAAACCATTAAATATGTTTACATATGAATCCGATCATCCAAAATAAAACAACATTGTTCATCAAAACATTAAAACTTAATTAAAATGTAATAAAACGGAAACAAACATAAAACCAGCCCCACTTCTACGCCTTCAGAACCACTCATTCATCTTCATGCGGATCTCACCATGCTCAATCCTCAAAAGCCTAATCTCCTCAAGCAGAAGCTGCGCCTTGAACCTATTGTTGAACTCTTCCTGCTGCATCGTAATGTGCCCAGTGAACTTCATGTGACTCTCCCCCAGCTTCTTTACCATCCTCGACACAGCCGCCAAGTAAACATTGAGATTAGTCATGCTCTTTTCCATATTCTCCGACCTGATGAATCTCCGGTTCTCATATCTGGCACTTTCGCACTCATCGAAACTGCTACCACTGTTAGGAGACATTAAAAAAAGCCATATCATAGGAGTAAAATAAAAAAAAATACAAATCTAAGTTCACCAATAATGTAATAACATGAAATGAAATGATGAGAATGCCATAAGTCAGTTAAAATAATAGGGAAAGAAATCAAATGACAAGTATGAGGAATGAACCCAACCCTGGAAAACTACAAACTTTTATCCCCGATTTAGCACTTACAACACATGAATCAAAATTTTAATAAGAGGCCTAAGTTAATTTATATTTGACTCAAGGTATGAACCATTAATCTACACAAGTTGAGGCATAAAGTGAGGACAACAAATATGGGTGTGGACATCCTATTATACAACACATGCAAGTGAGAAGAGGACATCGGGTGTAGAAGACAGTCAAGTGAGTAAGAAGAAGACATGCATAATATAAAAATCATATAACAGTAAATAAACGCAGAATAATCATATAAAGGGAGTACAGTTTCAGAGAAATGGGAGTATTTACATAAGTATCTACATGCATGAGTTAAGAGATTTACCTATTCTTTGAAGCAGAGGTCATTGCTGTGATTGATCTGAAGTTGACTGAAGTGGAAGAGAAATAGTAAAATGAGTGAGACGAGATGATGAATGAACCGTTTATAATCAGATGCAGTCTGCTTTAATAGAGGTCTTGGGGGAGATGAATAGTCCAGGTGTATCACATGCAATGGCCCGTCTGTTCGTTCACCAAGACACAATATCTAACAGGCGTGTCTCTTCAACGAATGGTTATGTAGCAGATGAAAACGCATCAACCAATCAGTATTATTTATAATAAATAATTAAATACATAATAATAACTTTGATTTAAATACATAATTGTGAGTTTAATTGAATAAAGAATAAACAATCTGATTTTTACATAAAACATATATTACATTATTTTTAAATCACAAATGACGGCTCCAGTTATGTCAAAAAATAGTATGTCAATCAATTGCATCTATCCAAAGATTAGTATGTAATTAAAATTTTATATAGATTTTTTAAAATGAAACATTAATTGTACTTCATTACGTATATATTGGATACAGAAAAGGGGAATTATTTTGACACTGTAATCATGTAGTTTGGTTAATGTAACGTAAGTACATCGTGTCAATTATGAAGACTTATTATAAAAGAATCACATAATTCCTATTACAATAAACAAAAGTGCTATGAAATAATTATCTTCAAATTAAAATTTTCAATTTTTTTTCCAGACAAATACATTGTTCAAGAACTCTGTATAGTAATAAACAATTATTATTTGCACCTACGTTGTTAATTTGTTTTTTAAAATTGCTTAAGAGTAATGAAATCCGAATATTAAGACCGAAAATGTGTTATTTAACAACCTATAAAAGTTAAACAAATTACCTAATAAAAAAAATCAAGCAACATACATAGTTTTTAAATTACCTTAATCATTGGTTTAAAATAAATGAATTTAAACTATACAACGAAAAAGAACTTACAAACGTCCATTATATTTAAAAATTCGGATATGTATTTATTCATTTAAATGAAACAGATTAAAAATGTACTATTTACTCACATGTACATATTAACTCCTTACAAAAGGTTTTACAAACTTTATTATTCAAATTAATTTATATTACGCACTAACCAAAAAAATGTTGTAACAACAAATACTACAATCGGTAATGACATCCGAATATTAAGATTGGTATTTTGCTCTTAAGAAAGTTAGAGAAGTTAAACGTAGTAAATTTGTAAATTACAATTTGCTTAACATGATTAGTACACGATATGTTATTTAATTTTAGGAATTTGGAGGTGAAAATGTATATATCACCTAATAAATTTTATCAAGCTACGTACATAGTTTATCAATTACGTGAATCATTGGTTTTGAATAAATAAACTTAAACTATACAACGTAAATTAAATTTGAACATTTTTTTTTCTAAAAAATTTAATTATAGAATATATCTCCTGCAAATGATATGTCCAATATTATTAAAGCAAAAGTTGAAGTTATGGAAAAAGTCATTTTACGTATTACTAAAATTGAAATAAATTTATTCAACACTTTCAATATATAGACTAATAATAGATTTAGTTGAATTTTGAAATGTATTTAGTATTTGCAGAAGGTAGTTGTGTTAGACTGGAATGAGTTGATAACATAATCTTCAATCTAACTAAGTACTTATAACAGTATTACTGAAGTGCCGGCTGGAGAGATTAGAAAGGAATCTACTTCCAAATCTTTAAATCTTTAACCACTGAACAACCAGATTACAACTTTCTTTCCTGTACAGAGTTAACCATTAGCGTCAGCCACATCATACCAATGACTTACATACATGTTTGCTTACTATTAAGAAGGTAGAATTATTCCAAACATATAAACAAAGGTAGGTGAGCTTTTACTGAAGCTCCGGATAGACAACGCACCCTGTCAGGTATGGATCTTTCACTCTTAAAATACATTCTGCATTTATATACTACGGATCACATCATGACATTATCACATAATGTTTACAACTACTACTCTATAACTCTTAAACGTACAGTTTCTATAGCTGAGTAACCGTCAACGTAATGTTAAAATCTTCAACTGATTTCGATATCAGGTACGGACTGAAAATATCAAAGAAGTGGGAGTAATCCGGAAAAAAAAATACAAATTCGTCGCACTAAATCCTTTATTAACAGTTTTCACAAATATGTAATCCCATTCATTTAACCTCTTTCGTTTCCTGGGCACCCTCATAAAAAAATAACAATACGCATCCAAACTCCTAATTTTGGAAAAGTATTTTCGTGTAATCACTTGATTGTCCTCTGAACTTATTAAAAAACCAACGCCACGCGAAGCGGGTATCAATACTAGTTTTTAATATTACGACACTATTCATAAAATAATTATAAGATTAATAAATTAATTTATGAATGATTATTACTAGGATTGAGCAAAATCGAACACTATTTGTACCTACATGCATTATACTCTGCTCATGCATCGGGGACGGTCTGGGCATGTATTTTAAAATTCTTTAAAATATAGTTTCATTTTTTTAATTTTTAATTTTTTTTAAACTTTGTTGTTTAAAGTTTAATATAGAAAAAGATTTAAAACAAATTATAAAAGTATATTTTTTTATATTTATTTTAAAATGCATATGGAACATTGGAAAAAAAGCTTTGACAATTGGACGGATCAGAGGGAGTACCAAACACAGACTACATAGATACTTAATCCTTACTTGTTTGATAATTTAGAGCAAGTTCAAGATTGTTCTAAAATTTTGTCCTAAACTAATATTTGAGGTATTTTCAACAAGAATATGGGTACATGAAAAAAATTTGGTTCACAAAAAAGTTATAAAATAATGTGACTCATAGTATGTGATGTTTTAATTGGGTTTTTAAAGTGAATACAGAGGCCATTAAAATCAATGTCTAATACATGTTTATTTTGTAAAGAAAATTGAATACAGTTTTAGAGTTAAATGCAGTGTATACCTATAATTACATATTTTTGCATTTTTGTGTACCCAAAATTTGAAATCTAGCAAGAAACATGCCATATTTTTCAAAAACAAGCTAGCTGTGTACTTCGGTTAAAAACATGTTAACACTGTCAACTAGTAGGGTTTTTTGTCATTTCAGCAAGAGTAATTGTATATGTGCGTGGCTTTGTGAGTTTCTCCTATTTTGTATTTGTGATGTCAACTCACTCCCATTCCGGTCTGCCTAGCCTCCCCTACTCATTATTTCCTTTATTATAAAAACCGATTTATTTTTAATATTATGGCAATATTCATAAAATATTTATAAGATTAATAAAATAATTTCTTAATGATTATAGCATATATGTAACACATACATCAGATGTAACAACTCCTTTAATTATAACGTGCAACAATTTCTTATATTGTAATATAATAATCTTCATTTTAATTAATATTTTAGTTAAAATGGTATTACATCATGAGTACATACATATATAAATACATGAAAATGATACATCGAAAATTGGAGATATTTGTATAGAAAGATAAAAATGATTGCCGAACTTGTGCTATTTACCTATTTGTTTATATTTTTGATTTTATATTTCTGTGAGAGTTATATTTTGGTGAAAGTGTAGAACACATGCATATAAAATTTAGTTATGTAAATTCATTTTTATAATTTTATTTTTTTTGAATACAAAATGAATATTTAAATATCTATTCAAAAAAGAGAATTTTAAAAATAAGTTTTAAAATTATTATTTATATTCATTTTAAAATACGTATCAGACAATCTCTTATTAACGTAAATAAATGGTTGGGACTGAGTAAATACTATATATGAATATTGTAGTACATAAATTCACGGTAAATGGATATATTTTTGCAAACTAAATATATTAATTTACTGAGATTATTTATTTTTTAATATATAAATATAATAAATTTTCTTTCAAATAATAATTTCACATATTAGTGTTTTCATGTATTCAGTCATATTTTTTCTATGTGTCTTCAATGACTAGAAAGATTTTTAATAAATATTTATTTGATAAAATTATATATTATAAAAATTATTTAACAGTACCATCTTTTCATCGAAATTTTACTACACTCACCTTATAATCATTGTCATGTACAAGTGTTTTACTCAAATTTCGAATTATTTTTCTAAGTTTTAGACCAAAGAGAGTGAAGACCAAGCTTGGCCCGAATGATGCTAGAAAAAATCATTGTTACCAAAATCACCTAATGCATTCGAAAAAAAAACAATATTTACCCGAAATTTTGAATTTACCGAACCCGGTTTTTTGAATTTGGGTTTGGATATGAATTTAATTTTTAAACCCGAAAATTTTTGAATTTGGATTTGGATATTAGGTATACCGATCCGAAACCAGATCCGAAATCTGAAACTCTACCCGAACCCGAACTGAACATGAAATTCATCGTATACCTCATTTTTATGGCACTTCAATGCATGACCTATATTACTTTTTTCAACAAAAAATTTATATTTCTCCCTCTTTCCAAATCTCTCTTCTCTCATCATTTTTTGCTCTCTAATTATAATTCAAATATATTATTATTTTAATAAGAATGTACAAATATAAGGCATGTAGTTGGAGTTGATATACAAATAATATTGTTTTAAATCATTAGTACATAATATTTTATTATATTTATAAGACATTTACCAGGAGATTATTGAACGTGTCATATATTTTAAATTAATTTAATGATAATTATTACATACTATCTTAAAAATTATTATAAGAGGATATAAGGTTCGAATTTCACCAATAATATATTAATCATTTACAAACTAATATTAATAAAAAATTGCATGGGACGGGCGAATGAGATGTAATTTGATTCACCTCTCGATTTAGTTTAGTTAGCTCTTTTACTCACGACAGCCACATGTTTTTAATCAAATGATTATGGCAATTGGATTCAAATATGAAAATTATACATAACTTAAGTTAATGGATCCGAACCCGCCAATAACAAAAAATTATAAGATTCATATGGGCCCTTCCTCTAATTCATTTAGGTTTTAGAGAATCTAATTCATTCAGGTTTTTAGAGCATCTTTGATTAAAGTGCCAAAAATAGTGCCTCTTGCTGACTCTATGTGAGAGGGATGTCAATCAAACTTGTCAACTTTTGGCACCCTTTGGCACTCTCCCCAAAATAAAAATAATGTTATGTGACCTACTAAAAACATGTACTTTCATATTTATTTTTAATTAATTATACATGTATATGAATAGTTTGACAACTTTAAGTGCTAATTGTTAGAGTGAATTTTGATAAGAAATGTGCCAAAAGTACAATTGAAGAACAAAACAGTAATCTATTAGTATTATTGATGAGTTGGCAATATTGACAACTTTGAATTTGTACCCCAGTTAGGAATGTTCGTAGGCCAACTAATTTTTTAACATGGTATCATAGTTCGGACCGGCAGTTACTCAGGTTCGAGTAACTGCTATATTAATATTCTCATCATTATTAAGTAATTTATGCACCTAAAGAGGGTGCTCGTGATCTACTTTCCATCTGATGTGACCAGTAGATGACTTGTGTATGGGTTTTCGAGTAACTGGAAGTGATTGAATAGTAATATGAAAATTAAATAATATAAAATAAGAATTGTATGTGAAGTGAATGAATAAAGTATTTCGTCCTAAGAGACGTGTTGATTGGCAAAGATAATGAGAAGCGTAATCGAAACGCTGAGCGTCGGGCCGTCAGGCTAAACGTGACCCGGTACGCGTAAAAGAGGATAAAGATTAAAGAGGGATAAATTCTATAATCCGACCTAAGTCGTTTTGTGACTATATGTGTGATTGCTTGACTGTATGCATGACTATGTGTTCTGTGTCGATTTTGTGAATTTTAAAGGAATTATGTGATTTAAGTAAAGGTTTAATTAACCTTCGAGCATTTTTATAAAATCATCTGAGAAGGATAAAAACATGGGATTTGTTCTGTTATCTTCATAAAGATCCTAGAGACTTTTTAAAAATAATAAGTGAATTTGATTGTTGATCTTTTTATTTTTAAATTAATTTTATGTGGAAAATATATTTATTAAAGCAAGATTGCGAAATTCATATAAAATCAACCGTTCGCTCAAATTCTTATTATGAGTAATGGATAAAAAGCTAATTTCGAGAACTACGTGTTAAAATTATCATTTTCAATAATCTTCGACTTTCCGAGAGAAAAATATTTTTATTTTGAATTTCGTTGCATTTGAGTAAAAAGAGAAAGAAAGTGCAAGTCAAAAAGGAATTAATGAATTACTAAATTGCCCTTGTTTTGGTGGAGTATAAATTACTCCTTCCTCCCCCATTTTCTTTCTTCTTGCTCCCGTGACCTCATTTTTTTTCTCTTCTCTCTTTTCTCTTCTTCTCTCACTCGAACAACTCTCTCTCAGCTCTCTCTTCAATCTCTCTCGATATACCTCCTTTTTCCTTGATTAAACTCATCAATCATCCCTAATTCTTCTTGCTAAACACTTATGTGTAGGTAGAAGTATGTGCATGTGTGTGATTAGGCTTGCATGCCGAAGTGTGTGTGTGTTTTCGGGTTCGGTTTTGAGCCAAGAACCGAGGGCTTGCTTGATTAGTTCGTGTTATGTGATTACTATGCTGAAATCAGATTGCATGTAGTGTTGTTGCATTTCTTTTGTTAAGAAATCGGGGGTTTCGTGGTTGAACACCCTCGAATGAGGGCACCACCGTGATGCCACCGCCACCGGTGATGAACTCCGGTGAACCGGTGGTGAGCTATGATGTTAAAAACTGAGCTCTGGAACCTTAAGATCACTTATGTTTGCATGTGATGTTTTGATTAAAAGGCCGAATGACCCTTACTATTTTAAGGAAATCAAGTTGATTGTATTGAAATGCATGAGTTATTGATTTGATGTTGAAATATAGGTTGATTTGTGATTCAAGGATTAAGAATATCAAGTTGCATGTTTGTTTTTGAAAAAGGCTGAATGGTTTTAATCTTTAAAGTTGTTTGATTTGAGTTAACTTGCTTAAAATGATGATGGATTGTTAGTAGATTAAAAATGAATGAAATTGTTGTTGCATGCTAAGTCTAAGTTCGAATTTTTGTGTTAACAAGAAAGGAAATTGAATTGTGTGAGATAATCTTGGTAAACACTAAGTTTGTATGGTTTAAAAGTGATTGTATGATAGTTTTAAAGGAGATCAATAAGTTCATGCTAGTGATTAGTCTTTGAGTTGAAAACTATGTTTTGCCGAATAAAAATAAGATAAAAAGGGGATTAATTATTGATTAAGTCAATGCATGTTGGTTGAATGAGTTAGTTGATGCATGATTCGATGTTTAAGTGAATAGAATGATCTAGTTAAAAACTAAGATAAGTGGGAAATGTGATGTATTGCCTTGCATGTTAAAATCCATTCTTGAATGTTGATTTATGGAAAAACTCGAATGGATTCTTAGGAATAAAAAGGTGAAATTAAATGGATTAAATTGCTAAGTGAGATTTTGATTGCATGACAAAGATTAAGTAATGTTGTGTTCGAACTTTAATAATTAAACAAAAGTGTTGATTTCGACCCTTAATGAAAGTAGGATTCAGATTTTTGGTTAAAAAGGGATGAAAGTGTTAAATGATCCTTGTGAATTGCATTAGTTGTGTTTGTTTATATGAGGTTGAAATTGAATATATGTGGATGCGTTTTGTATGTGTGGTTCGAATTAAGGAACAAAAGAAAAGGAAACTAAGATGATTGATATAAGTGATGGTTATGAATGTAAATGTTTGGTTGTGAATAGGTCTTGTAAAAGTGTCGTGTTAGTTTGATTTGAGAAATAGCCAAGGTCAAGCGAGTACGCTTTGATTGTTAAGTATATAAGGATATAAAAGCTACGAGAAAGGAATATGCTATGTGCTATGTGCTTATATGTATAAGTTATATTTGTATACTCGAGTCAAAGATATAATCGAGTTATCGTATAGAGTGATCGTTCCGGGAATGAGAGTTGAGAATCTGATTAAGATTTTGGTTTTATTGTAGATTCGGAGCGTGAGGGCATTCAGGCTAGGAAAGGAAATGATTTACTAGGTGGCAGTAGTTCAACCCTCAGGAAAGCAAATTCAGGCAAGTAACTCTGATTACTTGTGTGAGAGATTATAAATAGAATGTTGTTCATACCATGTAGAGTATTGAACTGTTAAAATGTGAAACCTTTGCTTAATGAAACCCTGATATTGATTTGAAGAACCCTTGTTCTTAATAACCTGTTATTGATAATCTGTCTTTCTGTTCAAGTTACCCATAATGCCATGAATCATATTGAACCTATTGATTATCTTGGTTAACCCTGTTTAATGATATTCTGTTTCTCTTGATCACCCTATTGATCCCTAAATCAATGTTTATCCTTCTAATTTGGTTCCTTGTTATCCTTGACACAGAATTCTTGTGAATTGTTCCTTGCGTATCTTTAATTCACTCCCTGAACCTTGTTTCTTTAAAATCTGATTTAAGAATGAGTTTCGACTTGAAAGAGTCTGAATGATTTCAAATGCTTGGTAATGATAAAAAATGGATTTTAGAAAACCTATTTGTTTTTCCAACTCAAGGTTTTCCAAATGAATTCCTGATGGATTGGATTGAGACGTAAGAGGCTAGTGGGACTAGTCCAGTCATGGTAAGAGGCTAGTGGGACTAGTCCAATTTAAGGCTGAAATTATGCCGATTGGTACCTTAAAGACCGGAATGGAGGTCGATACGGGTTGATCACCCGTATATAATGAAATGGAAAGATAAAGTGATCCAATCAAGGGTTCTAATTGATTATTTAAAAAGGGAACTGAAACTTTCATTCAGTAAATTGATTTTTGGAAATGAAAATGGTTTATATTGCTTTGAAAAGAGTTGATTATATTATTGTGGAGCTTAAAGCTCGAGAACCCTGATTCTTGAAATTGTTGATCATATGGTTGGTTCTATCTTGAAATACTGATGTTTTCCTTTATCGAACGATCTATTTTGATCATATAATGATTTGTGATGAATGTCGGCTTTCGTCCTGCTTCGAGCCTTGTTCCTTGAAAGCCCCTACTATTCTTCAGATACCTTTCCTTATTCCAAAAAAAAAAATGGAAATCTGCCACCTAGATTAATTGAAGTAAAATGCCCTAGTTTGTTCAAGTATATTGTGATTTGATATTGTAGAACTGCTATATAGTTACTTGCTGAGTTTTATACTCATTTGTTTTGTCTTAATCTAACCATGGCAGTTATGCAAGAAGATGGTCAGGTTTAGGCGCACTGCTCGTAAGAGCGTACCTGGTGGTCCCTACCGTGTTGAGGGCTTCCGGTTGCCAGAGCAGGTAGTGGTGTTTATGAGTGAGCTCGCGCCTAGAAAGTGGTGTATAAGGATACAATGGGTTATCTGTCGGTTCCCAGCCGGAATCGATATTGTTTATTTAATAATATATTGGGTTTTTAAGTTATATTTTATGATTGGTAGTTGTAATCTTGTCTCATACTTTATCCTGTTGATCCTGTTAGTAGTTAATCGGGGTTTATGCATATTTAATTATTAGATTAGAGGTGTGTAAGTCCTCATTTCCTAACCCCGAGATTGAGGGTGTCACAAGTTGGAATCAGAGCTACAGGATCTAGTCCCTGAGACAAGTTAGGTTTTAAAAAGGGGTATTTTGGGAATATATCTATATCGCGAGAGAGTTCGACTCATGTAGAGTTGTGTTAGACTATTAAGGTATAGTCTAAGGAAAGTGTTGATTGGTAAAGTGGAAACTAGAGTTAGGGTGTGAGTTAGCTGGAAGCTTTATTTAACCCTAACATTGTTTCTTGGTTGTTGTTTTGTATTTTCTCTCAGGATCCTAGTAGTGGTAGTGACTCAGACTCAGAGATTAGCTTGACTGGTACCCCGTTCCACCCTCTCCAGAGGAACCTGTGTATGTTAGTTCAGACCCAGAGGAGGACCCTTCTGAGAGTAGTGAGATCCCCATGCATATTTCACCCCTGAGGCCTGATTCATAGACCCCTGCCCCTGAGCCAGAGTCGGAGATGCCTAAGACTGTTCCTGTCAGTGTTGGTGGCAAGTTAGCCCAGGATCGAGACTTTGTGTACTCCCGCATTCCTGAGTTGGGAGCTTTGGTAGATAGGTTGATTCGGGATTCTAGGCAGAAGACTTCAGTAGTGATGGAGGAGTGGAGAGCTAGGATTCAGTTGGTGGAGTAGGTTGCCAGGAGGAGATTGGATGAGGGACCATCCACTAGTGATGCTGATGCTGAGGCCCGAAGGCTGCATAAGATCATTTGCTGGATGTTGGTTGTGTTGAGAGAGATTCTAGATGATTAGACGGGACTGTTGGTTGAGCCCGTAGATTGTTGTTGTTGTTTTCAGCGCTGGTAGGCTTTGGGATACTTGGTCAGATGTCGGGATCCCTTTTTCGTTTATCTTGTTATATTTTAGACCAGTGTAGTAGTAGTAGTAGTTAGAAGTTAGGGGTAGATAGGGGGATGTTTTCCAGTTTTTCCTCTGTTTAACCCTGCTATTTATTGTACCTTGTTTCAGAACCTTAATATCCAGAATATTCCCTATGTAACCTATTGATTAAATAAATCTATTATCTTGCTTTCCTTTGTGCACCTTGATTATCTTATAAACTGTTCTTAATGCCATGTTTTAATACAACCATGTTTTCGTATAACCATGTTTAAAGATCATAAAACCCTATTCCGTGCCATGATAAAACAACACTGATATGAGAATTATGTAGTAATAGGATTGCATGTACAAATTGGGTAAAACTTAAAACCCACAAAAGAGATTCAATAGAAATTGTTGTTATATATATGCCATGCTATCGTATTGCTAAATAATTGCTCAATCAGGTTTGTAAGAAATGGCCAACTCACCAGATCACCAAGAAGAAGAAATACCCACCCAAGACCCAGAAATAAACCCAGAAACCACTATGATGAGCAGACTTGCTCAGCTTTTGCAACAACCTGTGGCCCCAAAAGTTGGAAATTTCAAGCACTTTCAATCTGTTCATCCTCCAGAGTTCTTAGGTTTGCCAGAACCGATTAAAGCGCAGTCGTGGTTGAGAAAGATGGAAAAAGCCTTTGAGTTAGCAGAAGTTAAGGATGATAACAAAGCTCAGTACGCAAGTTATTATCTGAAAGATGAAGCAAGTTTCTGGTGGGAGTCTTCTAAAGCATTGTTGGAAGGCAAAGACTTATCTTGGGAGAAGTTTACCGAGATGGTTCTGGAAAAGTATTTGCCAAGCTATATGCAAGATCAATTGGAGATGAAATTCTTGGATCTTAGACAGGAGGAAATGTCGGTAGCAGAATATGAGGTGAAGTTTTCGGAATTGTCAAGGTTCGTACCTGAGTACGTGAATACTGAAGCGAAGAAGGCTAAGAGGTTCCAGCAGGGACTTAAGCCGTGGATTAGGAGTCAAATAGCAATGTTGGAGATCAAGAACTATGCTGCATTGGTTCAGAAAGCAATGATAGTGGAAGGTGAGCGGGAAGCCGCCAGAAGAGAAAATGAAGGGAGAAATAGGAAGTTTGAAAGCTCTGAGCAAGAGCAAGGAAGCTCAAAGTTCAGAGGAAAGTTTGGGAAGAATGGTGGAGGTCAGAACCAAAAGTTCCAAAAGTTTAGACCCGGGAATGGAGCTCAGAAGAACCGTTTCCAGAAAGCTGGACAACCGGGAAAGGATAGCAGACCCCAGATGTAAGAATGCAGGAACTGTGGAAAGAGACACCCGTAGAGGTGTAATAAGCTGGACATAACATGTTTTAAGTGCAACCAGAAGGGGCATTATTCTTCAGAATGTTCAAATGGAGTAAGGAAACCTGATTTGGCTTGTTTCAAGTGTGGCAAAGTGGGCCATATGGCTAGGAACTGCAAGGAGCCTGTGCAGAAGGCTAATGTTCTCAGAATTGCTGGACCACCGTCTCTCCCAGCACCATCAGCTTAACCCAGAGCTAGAACCTTTAACATGACAATGAAAGATGCGGTGCAAGAGGTGGACGTGGTAGCAGGTATGCTTGTTATAAACTCAGTAGAAGTAAAAGTTTTGATGGATTCTGGAGCAACTAGATCTTTTATCTCTGAAAGTATTCTTGATAAAGTAAAATGTGTTGCGTACCCTCTAGAGCCTAATTTGATTATAGAGGTAGCAAATCAAGAGAAAGTTGTTGTTAATAAGATTTTTCCTGATTGTGATGTGTCTATAGAAGGTCGGCATTTTTCTGCTGACTTAATTCCTTTTAAGTTAGGAGAATTTGAGGTTATACTAGGAATGGATTGGTTGTCAGCCCATGAGGCGCAAATAGAGTGTAAAAGTAAGAAAGTGAAGTTAAGAACCAAGGATGGTGAGGAAGTGATATTTAAAGGAAAGAGGCAAGAGAAGAAATTTCTAACGGCTATTGAGGCAAGAAGATTAATACGTCAAGGATGCGAAGTTTATTTGGCTTATGTCGTGGACGTGGAGAAAGAATCTGTAAAGATCGACGATATTCCGGTAGTAAGAGATTTTCCAGACGTGTTTCCTGATGAATTGCCTGGACTACCTCCAGACAGAGAGATCGAGTTTACGATTGACTTGGCTCCTGGTACGGAACCAGTGTCGAAAGCTCCCTATCGCATGGCGCCGGTCGAAATGAAGGAATTGGCAGTTCATTTGCAAGAATTGTTGGACAAATGAGTAATCCGACCGAGTGTATCCCCGTGGGGCGCACCGGTGTTGTTTGTAAAGAAAAAGGATGGAAGTATGCGATTGTGTATTGATTACCGTGAGCTAAATAAGTTGACGATAAAGAATAAGTACCCTCTACCGCGGATCAATGACTTGTTCGACCAATTGAAGGAGCTTCGTGTTTCTAAAAAATTGATTTAAGATCTGGATATCATCAGTTATAGATCAAAGCGGAAGATATACCCAAGACAGCGTTCCGAACAAGATACGGACACTACGAGTTTTTGGTGATGGCATTTGGCTTGACGAATGCGCCAGCTGCATTTATGGATCTTATGAACAGAGTGTTTAAGCAGTATTTGGACAAGTTCATGATTGTGTTTATTGATGATATACTGATTTACTCCAAGATGGAAGAAGATCATAAGGAGTATTTGAGGATTTCCTTGGAAATTCTGTGAAAAGAGAAGCTGTATGCAAAGTTTTCAAAGTGTGAATTTTGGCTAAAGGAAGTGCAATTTCTTGGTCATGTAGTTAATAAAGAAGTAATTAAAGTGGACCCAGCTAAGATAGAAGCTGTAATGAATTGGGAAAGACCCAAGACTCCGACGGAAGTCAGAAGTTTTCTGGGATTAGCCGGATACTATAGAAGGTTTGTGCAAGATTTCTCAAAGATTGTCGTTCCATTGACAAAGTTGACGAGAAAGAACGAGAAGTTTGTTTGGACAGAAAAGTGTGAGGAAAGTTTCCAAGAATTAAAGAAGAGATTGATAACCGCCCCAGTGTTGGTATTACCTGATGATAAAGGGGAATTTGTAATATTCAGTGATGCTTCATATAAAGGACTTGGATGTGTGTTAATGCAACACGGGAAGGTAATAGCATATGCGTCAAGGCAACTCAAGTCGCACGAGCAGAAGTATCCAATACACAATTTGGAATTGGCGGCAATTGTAGATTTGGAGGCATTATTTGTACGGGGAAAAGTGCGAGATTTATACGGACCATAAGAGCTTAAAGTATATCTTTACTCAGAAAGAACTGAATATACGACAAAGACGGTGGTTGGAATTGATCAAAGATTATGATTATGCGATAAACTATCATCCGGGAAAGGCAAATGTGGTAGCTAATGCTTTAAGTCGAAAGGAAAGATTAAATATGTTAACGTCATCGGAAGAATTAATCAAAGACTTTGAAAAGATGGAAATAGAGGTGCAGACTCCAGAATATGGAGGTAAAGCTATTTATGCAATGTTGTTTCAACCTGAAATTTTGGAAAAGATTCGATGTTGTCAAGAGCAAGTGATGAATCGCGAAAAGAATAAGTTGACGGGAGAGGAAATTAAAGCTCAAAGGGATGGAAAAGGGATATACCGTGTTACTCACGTATTTGGATACCTAATGTCGTGGAACTAAAACACGAGATTTTACAAGAAGCGCATAACTCGAGATTTTCAATTCACCCTGGGAGTACGAAGATGTACCAGGATTTGAAAGAAAATTATTGGTGGCCAAACATGAAAAAGGAAATTATGGAATGGATAAGTAAATGTTACATGTGCCGAAGAGTTAAAGCGGAATATCAAAGGCCAAGCGGATTGCTTCAGCCACTGGACATACCTGAATGGAAATGGGAACATATCACGATGGATTTCGTGGTAGGATTACCTAAAACCAAGTCAAATCACGATACGATTTGGGTGGTAATCGATCGGTTGACAAAGTCAGCACATTTCTTGCCGATAAACGAAAGGTTTTCATTAGAGAAGTTTGTCAAATTGTATCTGGATAAGATCGTGATGCGTCATGGAGTTCCTGTATCTATCGTGTCTGATAGAGATCCAAGGTTTAATTCGAGATTTTGGCGACAATTTCATGATCATTTGGGAACGAAATTGAAAATGAGTACGGCATATCATCCGCAGACAGACGGACAAAGTAAAAGGATAATTCAGACGATTGAAGACATGTTGCGAACCTGCGCAATAGATTTCAAAGGAAATTGGGACGATTATTTGCCCTTAATTGAGTTTTCCTACAATAACAGTTATCACGCGAGTATTGGCATGCCGCCTTATGAAGCGTTGTATGGAAGAAAGTGTAGATCCCCTACTTATTGGGACGAAGTTGGTGAGCGCAAGTTAATTGGCCCAGAGCTAGTTCAGCAAATGAAGGAAAAGGTTGAAATGATACGAAAGAGATTAATTACAGCTCAAGACCGACAGGCAAAGTACGCGAATCAAGAACGAAAAGATGAGCAATTTGAAACTGGAGACAAAGTCTTGTTGAAGATATCTCCTTGGAAAGGTTTAACTCGATTTAGAAAGAAAGGAAAGCTGAGTCCAAGGTACATTGGACCATTTGAAGTATTGCGACAAGTTAGGAAAGTGGCGTATGAATTGGCGCTGCCGCCGCAAATGCAATATCTGCACAATGTGTTTCATGTATCTCTCCTGAAGAAGTATAATGCTGATGCGAGCCATGCGATCGAGTTGGAACCAGTGGAAATCCAACCATATTATCCTATATAAAACAACCAGTGCGAATTTTGGATCGAAAAGAAAGGACGCTTAGAAATAAAGTTGTACCTCTAGTTAGAGTGTTGTGGAGAAATCCTTTAGTCGAAGAATCGACTTGGGAATTAGAAAGCGAAATGAAAGAAAAGTAT
This sequence comes from Apium graveolens, assembly GCF_009905375.1. Taxonomy (NCBI): domain Eukaryota; kingdom Viridiplantae; phylum Streptophyta; class Magnoliopsida; order Apiales; family Apiaceae; genus Apium; species Apium graveolens. The sequence continues at coordinate 81,579 of NW_027417693.1, read as the reverse complement.
CCCCATTTGTTTGCTTAGATTAGATTCTGGGGACAAAATCCCTTTAAGGAGGGTAGATTGTAACGACCGAGAATTTTGCGTCGTAATTAAGAAAATAAAGTATGTGTTATGTGATGAGATTATAATTATGTGACTAAGTGATGATTATTTGTCTTACCTGGATACTAGAGTTAAGGAGCGTGGATAAAAACATTCCAATTTAAAGAGTCAGCTTAGAAGTCGAGCTGTGGTGTCGGGCCATCAGGTAGAACGGAACCCGTCCTAGTATGAAAATTAAATAATATAAAATGAGAATTGTATGTGAAGTGAATGAATAAAGTATTTCATCCTAAGAGACGTGTTGATTGGCAAAGATAATGAGAAGCGTAATCGAAACGCTGAGCGTCAGGCCGTCAGGCTGAACGTGACCCGGTACGCGTAAAAGAAGATAAAGATTAAAGAGGGATAGATTCTATAATCCGACCTAAGTCGTTTTGTGACTGTATATGTGTGATTGCTTGACTGTATGCATGACTATGTGTTCTGTGTCGATTTTGTGAATTTTAAAGGAATTATGTGATTTAAGTAAAGGTTTAATTAACCTTTGCGCATTTTTATAAAATCATCTGAGAAGGATAAAAACATGGGATTTATTCTGTTATCTTCATAAAGATCCTAGAGATTTTTTAAAAATAATAAGTGAATTTGATTGTTGATCTTTGCATTTTTAAATTGATTTTATGTGGAAAATGTATTTATTAAAGCAAGATTGCAAAATTCATATAAAACCAACCGTTCGCTAAAATTCTTATTATGAGTAATGGATAAAAAGCTAATTTCGAGACCTACGTGTTAAAATTATCATTTTCAATAATCTTCGATTTTCCGAGAGAAAAATATTTTTATTTTGAATTTCGTTGCATTTGAGTAAAAAGAGAAAGAAAGTGCAAGTCAAAAAGGAATTAGTGAATTATTAAATTGCCCTTGTTTTGGTGGAGTATAAATTACTCCTTCCTCCCCCATTTTCTTTCTTCTTGCTCCCGTGACCTCATTTTTTTTCTCTTCTCTCTTTTCTCTTCTTCTCTCACTCGAACAACTCTCTCTCGACTCTCTCTTCAATCTCTCTCGGTATACCTCCTTTTTCCTTGATCAAACTCATCAATTTCCCTAATTCTTCTTGCTAAACACTTATGTGTAGGTAGAAGTATGTGCATATGTGTGATTAGGCTTGCATGCCGAAGTGTGTGTGTGTTTTCGGGTTCGGTTTTGAGCCAAGAACCGATGGCTTGCTTGATTAGTTCGTGTTCTGTGATTACTATGCTGAAATCAGATTGCATGTAGTGTTGTTGCATTTCTTTTGTTAAGAAATCGGGGGTTTCGTGGTTGGACACCCTCGAATGAGGGCACCACCGTGATGCCACCGCCACCGGTGATGAACTCCGGTGAACCGGTGGTGAGCTATGATGTTAAAAACTGAGCTCTAGATCCTTAAGATCACTTATTTATGTTTGCATGTGATGTTTTGATTAAAAGGCCGAATGGCCCTTACTATTTTAAGGAATTCAAGTTGATTGTATTGAAATGCATGAGTTATTGATTTGATGTTGAAATATAGGTTGATTTGTGATTCAAGGATTAAGAATATCAAGTTGCATGTTTGTTTTTGAAAAAGGCCGAATGGTTTTAATCTTTAAAGTTGTTTGATTAGAGTTAACTTGCTTAAAAATGATGATGGATTGTTATTAGATTAAAAATGAATGAAATTGTTGTTACATGCTAAGTCTAAGTTCGAATTTTTGTGTTAACAAGAAAGGAAATTGAATTGTGTGAGATAATCTTGGTAAACACTAAGTTTGTATGGTTTAAAAGTGATTGCATGATAGTTTTAAAGGAGATCAATAAGTGCATGCTAGTGATTAGTCTTTGAGTTGAAAACTATGTTTTGCCGAATAAAAATAAGATAAAAGGGGATTAATTATTGATTAAGTCAATGCATGTTGGTTGAATGAGTTAATTGATGCATGATTTGATGTTTAAGTGAATAGAATGATCTAGTTAAAAACTACGATAAGTGGGAAATGTGATGTATTGCCTTGCATGTTAAAATCCATTCTTGAATGTTGATTTATGGAAAAACTCGAATGGATTCTTAGGAATAAAAAGGTGAAATTAAATGGATTAAATTGCTAAGTGAGATTTTGATTGCATGACAAAGATTAAATAATGTTGTGTTCGAACTTTAATAATTAAACAAAAGTGTTGATTTCGACCCTTAATGAAAGTAGGATTCAGATTTTTGGTTAAAAAGGGATGAAAGTGCTAAATGATCCTTGTGAATTGCATTAGTTGTGTTTGTTTATATGAGGTTGAAATTGAATATATGTGGATGCGTTTTGTATGTGTGGTTCGAATTAAGGAACAAAAGAAAAGGAAACTGAGATGATTGATATAAGTGATGGTTATGAATGTAAATGTTTGGTTGTGAATAGGTCTTGTAAAAGAGTCGTGTTAGTTTGATTTTTGAAATAGCCAAGGTCAAGCGAATACGCTTTGATTGTTAAGTATATAAGGATATAAAAGCTACGAGAAAGGAATATGCTATGTGCTATGTGCTATGTGCTTATATGTATAAGCTATATTCGTATACTCGAGTCAAAGATATAATCGAGTTATCGTATAGAGTGATCGTTCCGGGAACGAGAGTTGAGAATCTGATTAAGATTTTGGTTTTATTGTAGATTCGGAGCGTGAGGGCATTCAGGCTAGGAAAGGAAAGGATTTACTAGGTGGCAGTAGTTCAACCCTCAGGAAAGCAAATTCAGGCAAGTAACTCTGATTACTTGTGTGAGCGATTATAAAGAGAATGTTGTTCATACCATGTAGAGTATTGAACTGTTAAAATGTGAAACCTTTGCTTTATGAAACCCTGATATTGATTTGAAGAACCCTTGTTCTTAATAACCTGTTATTGATAATCCTATTGATTTCACCCTTTGATAATTTGTCTTTCTGTTCAAGTTACCCATAATGCCATGAATCATATTGAACCTATTGATTATCTTGGTTAACCCTGTTTAATGATATTCTATTTCTCTTGATCACCCTATTGATCCCTAAATCAATGTTTATCCTTCTAATTTGGTGCCTTGTTATCCTTGACACAGAATTCTTGTGAATTGTTCCTTGCGTATCTTTGATTCACTCCCTGAACCTTGTTTCTTTAAAATCTGATTTAAGAATGAGTTTCGACTTGAAAGAGTCTGAATGATTTCAAATGCTTGGTAATGATAAAAAATGGATTTTAGAAAACCTATTTGTTTTTCCAACTCAAGGTTTTCCAAATGAATTCCTGATGGATTGGATTGAGACGTAAGAGGCTAGTGGGACTAGTCCAGTCATGGTAAGAAGCTAGTGGGACTAGTCCAATTTAAGGCTGAAATTATGCTGATTGGTACCTTAAAGACCGGAATGGAGGTCGATACGGGCTGATCACCCGTATATAATGAAATGGAAAGATAAAGTGATCCAATCAAGGGTTCTAATTGATTATTTAAAAAGGGAACTAAAACTTTCATTCAATAAATTGATTTTTGGAAATGAAAATGGTTTATATTGCTTTGAAAAGAGTTGATTATGTTATTATGGAGCTTAAAGCTCGAGAACCCTGATTCTTGAAATTGTTGATCATATGGTTGATTCTATCTTGAAATACTGATGTTTTCCTTTATCGAACGATCTATTTTGATCATATAATGATTTGTGATGAATGTCGGCTTTCGTCCTGCTTCGAGCCTTGTTCCTTGAAAGCCCCTACTATTCTTCAGATACCTTTCCTTATTCCAAAAAAAAATGGAAATCTGCCACCTAGATTAATTGAAGTAAAATGCCCTAGTTTGTTCAAGTATATTGTGATTTGATATTGTAGAACTGCTATATAGTTATTTGCTGAGTTTTATACTCATTTGATTTGTCTTAATCTAACCATGGCAGTTAAGCAAGAAGATGGCCAGACTTAGGCGCACTGCTCGTAAGAGCGTACCTGGTGGTCCCTACCGTGTTGAGGGCTTTCGGTTGCCAGAGCAGGTAGTGGTGTTTATGAGTGAGCTCGCGCCTAGAAAGTGGTGTATAAGGATACAATGGGTTATCTGTCGGTTCCCAGCCGAAATCGATATTGTTTATTTAATAATATATTGGGTTTGTAAGTTATATTTTATGATTGGTAGTTGTAATCTTGTCTCATACTTTATCCTGTTGATCCTGTTAGTAGTTAATCGGGGTTTATGCATATTTAATTATTAGATTAGAGGTGTGTGAGTCCTCATTTCCTAACCCCGAGATTGAGGGCGTCACATCTGTGATTATATGTCACAGTTACATGAATAAGATAAAGTAGAGCTCAACTCTTAAAAAGAGATACCATGTTAAAAATGATAATTTCGTATCAAGATTTAAAATAAAAAATAATTCATAGCTGCACACATTATGTCCTTATATATCATAATTACATGAACACGATGAAGTAAAGCTCAACTCTTAGAGAGGGAAAATAACATAAGAATATTCTCAATTTACAGTCATGCATTGTCTTAATCTTTATCCTCTAACTCTAATACGATATTGTTCATCAAAGGTGAGAAAGAAAACCGAATAACTTGTGTGAATGTAGAGTCGTGACATGAATTAACACTATCCTAAAATTGAATTTGCCTTGCTACGTACATACGGCCTATTAGCAATCAACCTACAGGATTACACGACCTCTATTAATTCAGTGTAGTACAAAGAAATACATTGAAATTACTCTTAATCATTTCCCAAAAACATTCATATATTTATATGATAGTACTTGAGAGAATATAATTTTTTGTGTTCAAAATTAAGGAAAGAGACCTCCTTTTATATGAGTGAAACTAATAACTCCAAGGATAGTCAAAAGTCATAGGTCACTATTGATAATGGGAGGTGAAATGTAAAAGGTCTTTGAATGAAGAGTATCAAAATGAAAGGTTTTAAAAACAAAAGTATTAAAAATAAAAGTCTTAAAACCAAAATACTCATACATTATTTTATTTTGAAGCAAACATATTTTTGAAATAATATTTATATTAATTCTAACATTCCCCACATGATTCAAAAGAAAAATAAATTGAGTAATTTAATGGGCAATGGTAGTCGGTTTCTTCAGCATCATTATCTTGTGGACTTGAATTGATACACAGTAAATACAAACATCCCTCACAACCATGTAAGGTAGAAAGTTCTTGAACGTCTCATGGTAGTTAGTGAGAATATATTTGCGCACTTAAACCTTTCTCAAATCAAGAAGCGATTTCGCATCATTTTATAAAAATGCCCCACGTTGTACCTGAATTTTCGTGAATGCTCCATAGGTCCTTCTCTTAAAGAACTCTCATAGGGGTTGGGCGTAACCCCCACATTCACATAGATTAGTTCATCAAATTTGTATTCACGAGGGTATGAACTTATTAAGAGCATTAGCTCATCCTTACATATATGACAATAATAAAAATACTAAATCACTTTGTTAGTAAGGTTGGGAGTAGTATACATAAACATTAGTTCTTTTGTGATTTCGTTTGACCCATTGAACTTAGACAAGTCTAATATTGAATTCATAATTCACTCCACAATATGATTTAAACCCATTCATAGTGCTGACTCCAATACTAATTTTCTACAAAGGCCTTTGATGAGAGGATCCGTAATACTCCTCTCTGATTTTACATACTCGAGTGATATCACATTATTTCTGATCAGACTTTGAACTATAGCATGCCTCAAGCGAATATGTCTTTTTTTCCCATCGTATAATTGATTATTAGCTAGTCCCATTGCAGCTTGTGAGTCCCAATGCATTGAAGTTGATGGAGCTAGCTTCCCCCATAATGGAATATCATCAAGTAAACATCTTAGCCATTCGGCTTCTTATCTGCCAACTTTAGCGCAATAAACTCAAATTCTTGTGTGGATTTAGCATAACAAGTTTGTTTTGAATATTTTCAAGATATAGTAGCTCCAGAAAGAGTAAAGTTATAACCACTAGTAGACTGAATCTCATAATTGTCTAACACCTAATTTACATCACAATATCCTTCTAAAACATACGGAGTTCTTTGATAATTTAAACCCCAGTTGATAGTGTCTTTTAAGTACTTCAACAATCTAATTAAAGCATCCCAATGATCACGATTAAGATTGTGAGTGTATCTACTCGGTCTACTAACAATATACACTATATCAGGCTTGATATAGTTCATTAAGAACATTACGATTCTAGTTATCTTGGCATATTTTTTCTAGAAAAACACTAATGCCTTTATTCTGTTTCAAATGAATACTAGGATCATATGAAGTTTTCACAGAGGTAAAATCAAATTGATTAATTTTTTTAAAATTTTCTCAATATAATGAGACTGATTTAATATTAACCCATATGAATTCCTAGTAATCTTTATGCCAAGAATCACATCTGTTTCTCCTAAATCCTTCATATCAAAATATGAGCTTAGGAAAGCTTTGCTTGTATATACTACATCAATTTTGGTACCAAAAATTAACATATCCACACATTGACATATGATCAAACAATCAAATTGATTAAATTTGGAATAAACACATGCATCTGAACCATTTACCTGAAAGTCATTAGAGGTGATTGTTTGATGTAAATTTTTCATACCAGTCTTTCGGAGCTTATTTAAGACCATATAATGATCTTATAAGCCGGCATACCTTGTCTTCATATCCAGGGACAACACATCCCTCTGGTTGTTTCATGTATATCTCATTATTTATATATCCATTTAAAAAGGCAGTCTTCATATCCATTTGATGCACAATAAGATTATGAATAGATGCAAGAGTTATTAAGACTCTTATGGTGGAAATATTGGTCACGGGGAGGAAGTATCAAATAAATCTACCCTTTTTATGTCCATCACCCACTAGCCTGGCTTGGTATTTTTCAATTGATCCATCAAGATTATATTTCTTTATGAAAATCCACTTGTTTCCCAGTGCTTTACAATCTTTAGGAAGATCACATAAACCCAAGTGTTATTATTCATAAAGAACTATATTTCATTATTTATGGCTTCTAGCCAAAAATTGGAGTCAATTGATCTCATGGCCTCCTCATAGGTATTAGGGTCATCTTCAAGAATGATAGCATTTATTTCATCATCACCATAATGCACCACCATTAAAACCGACAAAAATACCATCAACAGTCTTGGGCCCAATTTTACTTCTTTGAAAATTTGGGAGCCCTATTTTTTCCAAACACTCCTACAATTTGAGGTAACTCAAGTTGGGATTAAAAACCTTCCATAATTCATAAGGAGTTTTATCTAATTTTTTTATGCGGCACACGGTTAAGCACATAACAAGCATAAATAATAGCTTCACCCCACATATTAATGGGCATTCTTGAACTAATAAGCATATCATTCTATTTTTAAGAGTTCTATTTTTACGTTCCGCTATTCCATTTTGTTCAGGCATATATGATGTTGTAACCTCATGAATAATCCAATTAAGTTCACAAAATCTCTTTAGAGTTGTTCCATCGTATTCTCCGCCCCTATCTGATCTTAACCTTTTAATTTTTATATTTAACTGATTCTCAAATTTAGCCTTATAAATAAGAAATTTTTCTTCAGCCTCATCTTTCGAACTCAACAAGTAAAACTTTGGTGTATCGAGAAAAATCATCCACAAAAGTGATATAATAATGTTTACCTCCTCTACTCATAGTGTTCTTAAAGTCACCTAAATCACTGTGAATCAATTCAAGAAATGCTGATGACGGATTTCCACTTAATTAAAGGCCTTTTTAGGGTGTTTTGCTACAATACATACTTCACATTTATTAAAAGATGTATTGTTGAATTCAACTATTAAACTAAGTTGCTGAAACCTTTTGATAGAAGCAACATTGATGTTACCTAGTCTAGCATGCCATAAAGTAACAAATTCGACAATATAAGCAGAAACAGTAGCAATTTTATTCTCAGTCAAAATATCAAGTACAAATAGTCCTCCATTACAAAATCTTTGCCCACTGTTTTTAGTAAGAACAAGTTTATCATATTCAATAGTCAATTTAATACCAGCTTTTTTCAATTTGCCCACTGTTTTTTAGTAAGAACAAGCTTATCAATAAAAATTTGTATAAATGTTGACTTAAAGCTAAAAATACGGCTTAAAATCACAAGTTGATAAGATGTAACTTATAAATTAACAAATTTATAAATATTGACTTAAATTAATTCTATTGTATTTTTATTGTCATCACTAATAATACAACTTATAAATTATATTACGATAATATTCTAACTCATTTCCATAAAAACAAAATAGAGCTCCGCTAAATAATCTTTGAATGACAAGGATGAAATATGTCATCGGTATTTAAAATCAAGCATAACTCAACTGTTCACCAGTTGTGCGCAATAATTATAAAATAAGGGGGCTGTTTCAAATTTTACTTTAGTAGTTACTAGACATTGTTCAATAAAATTATTTTTATGTATCATTGTATCATTTTATACATTAAACACACTGATATTCCCGACCAATCTAACAACAGAATTACAGAAGGGGTTGAATGAAATTCTGGTTTCTTTTTGGAAATTTAAAACTTCTTACGAATATATATAACAGTGTTTGAATAAGTTAGTCGCAGATAAGAAATATTCAAGTATTCAAAGACAAAGTAAATACACAAGGGTGTTTAATAAAACTTTCTGGTGGATTTATACTTCCACTAGAGATATATATAAATGTAGAAGATCTTTGTGATGCAAAAACACACAGCTGCTGAACTTGAGAGTTCTAAAGGATACAACTTACAAATGCTCTCTAGTTCTTGCTTGTGTTGACTGTGTCGATCGATATTAAGTCTTTACTGCACTTGGTTTATATATCACCAAGTTACATGTGTAATATGATAAAACATAAATCTATTGTTTAGGTCTAATCACATGTTTCTTCATTTCTCTGTCCCATGCAATCCAGATAGATATAGCATCTTTGAATGTCCCTGTTTTGCATGAAAATGTAAATGCTTCTTGATCTTCATAACCCTAATTATAGGCTGTCGCATTCCTTTTGTATACAATCAACCCATGTGACTGTCAAGTCGCTTTCAACTGCTATTTAAATGTGATGTTCCTTGAGACTTGAGCATTATCCGTTGAGTCTGTTATGGATCATCCGTTGAGAGCTTTGCAGATTATCCGTTGATAGTATTTCCTTAGTAGTTGATACCCTTTCACTTATGCAGAAGTACAAGGTATCATCTATTTATAATTAGCCAACATGTTTTGCATATCTTACTGGTAGTCAACATGACTTGAAATGTCTAACAATTTCTAAACGTCTAAGATATTATAGTATACATGAATGAGCTACATACTTGTTTAATACAGGCTACTCCATCAAAAGATGGTTACACAAATCATTTAACTTAACTTAGAGTGGATTGTTAAGTTATCATCAAGTTTACATCATATTCATAACACACATGTATCTGTGCACATACAAGTTAGGGTTCTTTTAAGAAAAAAATATTTTCATTCTTTGGAACAAGGGTAAGGCTGCGTACGGTATACCCTCCTCAATCACTGTCCTCTACGGTATTTACTGGGTACAGTTGATTGATTATTTGATTGACTAAGTCACTTTGCTCGGGAAAAAAATATTACAAGTGATTAAAAAGAACAAAATTAATATTTAACAATCACATTTTGAATCTGAAATTAAATTTTGGATCACTGGATTAACATACCTAACATAATTAGATACGCACAAAAAGTTCATTGGGTCGGGTTTTATCCGGACTTTAAAAAATCCGATTTTTTTCAAAACGGACCGGCCCCGAGTTTTAAAAAAAATTGGGTCGGACCGGGCCTACTGAGAAATATAAGGCTCGTTTTAGACTCGCGGACCGGGCCGGATCGGGCCGAACCGAGCTTTATTTGGGTTTTTTTATTTATATATTAAAAATTATTTTTATATTTTATAACTCGAATTATGAGCAGTTTAAATATCAGAGAGAATAATATCTTGATATATCAGATATAGTAGTTTAGACACCAAAATAAACAATTATTTTTTAATATAACATATATAATTATGTACAACAACTTGTATTATGCAAAATCCGTATGGCAGCTAGTTATCAGTATCAAACACAAGCAAGCTTGGTAGTTTTTATTTCTCTCTAGGCATTCTTGATACACTAAACTGCCTAATTCATATATTTTGTATAGTCACAAACAATATAATTTATATATTTTGTATAGTCACAAACAATATAATTTAGAGTTGGGTTCAGTGGAGATCAGTATTATTTTGAGACCTGGAGACCTATATAACTACAATTACATTTTTGTCAGATTGTGGGGTACAGATGAGTGAGAGACATGATTAATATTACTTATAAACCTAAGTAAAAAATGTAATGTAACATGTATATAAATATTATGTTAAAAATGTATTAAAAAAATAGAGTGCTGAACTTTGTAAATATAGTGAAGTAGTTTAAATTGTAAAATGATTAAAATCATACGTGAAAATTTTATTTAAAAAAATAGAGTGCTGAACTTTGTAAATATAGTGAAGTAGTTTAAATTGTAAAATGATTAAAATCATACGTGAAAATTTTATTTAAAAAAATAGAGTGCAGAGCATATCGTACAACTTTATAAATATAGTGTAACTTCAAATTATAAAATTTAATACATTTAATTGCAAATAAAAAATATAATGCAACCTGCAGAATAAAATATTATGTGAAAAAATATATTAAAAAATAATGTGCAGAACATATTGTAGAACTTTATAAATATAATGTAGTAATTAAAATTACAAAATATAATACTTTTAAACCTAAATAAAAAACATAATACAACCAGAATAAAATATTATGTGAAAAAAATATATTAAAAAAATGAAAGAAAGAACATAGTGCAAAATTTTATAATTAGAGTGTAGTACTTAACATTATAAAATTTAGTACTTTAAATCTAAATAAAAAATATAATGCAACTTGCAAAATCAAATATTATGTTAAAAATATATTAGAAAAAATATAGTGGAGAACTTAGTGTAGAATTTTTTTATAGATAAAATGTAGTACTTTAAAATCTAAATAAAAAATATATAATTTAACATGCAGAACACATATATGTGAAAAATATATTTAAAAATAGAGTTTTAATGCATAACTTAGTCTAATAAAAATTATAATGCAATATATTTGATGTGGAGTAAATGACAATAAAAGTATTTATACATAAATAAAAACTTAGTACTTTTAATCCTAAATAAAAAAAATATAATGCAATCTGCAGAATAAAATATTATGTGAAAAAAACTATTAAAAAATAATAATGCAAAATAAATCGTAGAACTTTATAAATATAGTGGAGTACTTAAAATTATAACATGTAGTACTTTTGAACCTAAATAAAAATATAATGCAAGAATAAAATATTATGTGAAATATTTAAAAAAATAGAGTGCAAAATATATTGTAGATTTTTTATATATAAAGTGTAGTACTTTATATTCTAAATAAAAAATATAATTTAAAATAAACAAATAATATTTGAAAATTATATTCAAAAATAGAGTTCTAATGCATAATTTAGCTTAATAAAAGTTATAGCATAATATATTTGAGTAAGGAAAAATAAACTACTTGATCTATGTAAAGTAATACACTTGTAATGTAATATGACTAAGTCTATTTCATCCCTATAAACAGGACTCCAAGTCTCCAAATAAAACACGGACTCCACTGAAATTTTGTCATATAATCTAAATTATAAATTTAAATAAGATGTCATTTGCAATTTATAATAATTTACAACTAACTTAGTAATTATCTTTAATACTTTTTATTTTGGTGAAGAAAACATAAAATATTAACAAAATAAATAAAATCTTAACAAAATAAATCGGCAAATAATCATATATACCTTATTGCTTCTAATATTATAATATATTTTTTTAAAAATTTATCAAAAATTATATGTTCAAATTTTATATAAAAATTTCAATTTTTTAATCAGACTTTTCAAAACGGCCGAGCTTTTATCCGGGTCGAACCAATTTTTTATCCGGGTTTTTTTAGATCCGGGCTTTGTTAAATCTGGGCCTTTATCCGGATTTCTCGGGTTTCGGTCCGGACCAAATTTTTGATAAAAAAGGAGGTCCATTTAAAGCCCACAGACCGGGCTGAATTGAGCCGGATTTTTTTCCCGAATCAAACTTTTCGGATTTTTTTCGGATCGGATCGGATTTGAAATCTCTAAACATAATAACAATGTAAACTATTTATATTGGAGAATGTCAAAGAAATCAAACGAGCGATTTCATATGCTAATTTTATTTTAAAAGAAAATAAGAAATCAAAGAAATTACAATAAGATGGATTGGGATGTAAATAGTTAACATCTCAAAATAGGGCACCAAACTTATTTGGTAGCATCAATTATCAAAATATTATTATTTTTTTTTAAAATATTATATAACTTTTTGAATATCTACTTGTAAGTCCAAAGTATGCATAAATTGCAATAATTATGAGTTGATATTTAAACACGCATCAAATTGGGATCACATAAACACGCATCAAATTGGGATCACATGGGGTTCATATATGAAATAAAAAAGGTAAATTAATGAAGAACTTGAACAACCTTTAAGTTGTCCAAAATGTTCGTAGATATGTACCCCATCAGTGATATGATATTGCTGCTTATATTTTAGTACATTTCAAAGGGCAGGTACCATAATGGATTCAAGAATCATCAACTGTGCACCTGAAACAATCAATTGCAACATATATATTAGCTGGTTAAGAAATAGAGTGCTTCCTGACCGACCTATTTCCGACCAACAAGTCGACAACTGTCAGGGGTCAAAAAATTTCCACAGGAATTAACTCTGTTTTTGTAGTGATATATATCATGTCCAGTTAAAGATGTCTACATGTTTAAAGTTACTTTAATCCTACAAATGGGTAATGGAAAAAAACTAGGGAAACAGAAAACTGATCATCTCCTCTACTAATTCAATTCAGGAACTAAACTCACACCAAGAATCACAGAAAATCAGATACCCTTGTCAAGCACGACACGAAACTACAAGACTAACATAATTTTGGAGGACGGTGGTCGCACATAAACAAATGAGTTGGCAGATAATGACCTTGTTATCTATTGCAGGCTAAGTTTTGCCCAGCTTATCTTTTCAGAACTTGAAAACATACTCAAAAGAGTGTTACTAGAAACTCGTGAATATTCCACATCGAAAGAACTTAAAACAAGTACTATGAATATTAGCAACATGTGCAAGCCTCTAGCTCATGACTTTACTTGAACAGGGTCTGTTCTAAGGAGACAGGTGACCAAGTCTGGTGGATGAATAATGACTGCAGGATCAGAGCAGTGATTAACAGCACTGCATGGTCAGTGCACCATTCAGAGCCGTAGAGGATTGTTGATTAACAGCACTGCATGGTCAGTGCACCATTCAGAGCCGTAGAGGATCGTTCCCAGCTTGGTTCTCCTGGCTGGTGGTCTTGCAATTGCTCAGAAATTTTCAACCTGCCAAGTATTTTCTTTTCACAATTTATGGTCTGCCACACATATGATCGAATGAACTATTGGGATGAGTCAAAATAAGGAATCAAGGCCTGATTGGCACGGACACATTATCACGAAGAAGTTGTTTCAAATGTCTCTGCAAAGTGTTTGCAGGTATCCAAGAATGATTTTCAACTGTTATCTTATTGGTTAATTAATGAAGTATGCGATAATAACTTTACTGTTATCGGTTTCTTAATGAAGTATGTGACAGTAATTCATATTTATGCTTTGTATAATTGTATATAGGGTAGCTAAACTGTTAGAAGACAGCAGTTATTATCAACAATGCACCATTTTGTAGCTCAAGTCGACAGATTTCTTAAGATTGCATAAAAATATCCAATCCTACATAATACACTGGGAAAAGGAGAAAAACCGGGGAAATAGATTAACTGATCATGGAAATAAGAGATACTTTTCAAGCACATCCAAGCAAGACATATTACATTGTTAGTACCAGCTAGTGAAACTTTGTGGAAGCTTCGATTGACCTTTGGGAAGTAAATTACAGACTGTTGAAGTTAAAATGAGAGAATTTGTTATACCACCAGAATTCCTGGAATTTCTTTGGAACTCAGCTTGCAAATATATAATTTAACCAAGATGGTCAAAACAGCAAACACAATTTGGAAGCATGTCTGGTCATTTCCCATGACTTCTATTAATTAATTCGGAGTTCATATCGCAAAAGGACCATTTTTAAAAACACTCCAACACTCTTTTCTTACTAGTCATACACTCGGACACTATTTCCAAAATACGAACAAGGACCATTTTTCTTACTAGTCATACACTCGGACACTATTTCCAAAATAGGAACAAGGACCATGTTTAATGTATCTTTGCGCTTGGGGCAATGACGCAATGACGCGGCTAGTGAGGTACTAACCGAGGCGCGTCCCAAATCCCCTCCTTGGCCTTGGCTTCGCCATGTGCCATTGAGAATTTCTGGAAGGGTTCCCTCTAAACCAAGGTAAAGCCCTACAATTCTAAGTTAAATTTATTTCTTGGCTATCTCTAGATATGTTTAGGAAGGCATTAAAGGCAGCATGAGCCACCCAAACCAACCTTACAGAACTCTTAAACTTGTTTAAAATTAAGATAACAGTAAAAACCAAGGAAGCTTATAAATCAGAAGAGGATACATGATGACTTTATGCTAGATTATACATGATATAATCACAAAAGTTGCAATGATTTTTTTTTAAAAGAAATTAAAAAAATAGAAGCGTAAAAGTATAACCATGTTCATCTAGGTAATCAACAAAGTTAGAACAGCAGATTATGGACTACAACTAATAGTTCACGAATCAGTACTATGGACTTGAAAAGAAATCAATAATGAAGATCTTAAAAGCCAGGACGTTTTAGTTCAAAAGGCAGACTGTGTTTTGCAACAAGGTTAATTTCATCCCTCATCGAAGTCGAGAGAATATATAATTTAAGTGTTGTATAAAAGCAGAGCTGGCTTATTTTTAAAAGCATACCTTTCTCGGCCTTTTGGCTAAGATCAAGTGTAGTATCTGTTCTTATCAGTTTAATATCTGATATGTGGGTCATTGGCTCACACGATATTAAATTAATTTTTTAAGGGGGAAGATCCTTCACAATAGCTTGCTATTGGGTTCTTCATGAGTCGCCCAAGTGTTGCACTACTGCTTAGGCCTGGCTCACCTCACCAAAACATAGTTCGATGTGTATTAATGACAATTAGCCTTAAAATTATGTTCTAATACAGTTGATTAAAAATCTTCGGGAGATAATAACATCTTGTTTTTAGTGACTGAGCACGGTTGTGTAATACCAAACAAATTATGGAATACCTGTGAAACTTTTTAGCTTGGGGTGAAAGATGCAGACGCTTTTCAACACTCTTGAGGAATAAAAAGATGCCATCACTCTTTATAATTATATCGCTCCTGCATCAATTCTGTCACCGATGAATTGTATTAAATGACATAAAGAAAAGTTTCACAACAGCAAACAGGGAAAAGAATATAAGCAGGCAAACTGTTATTCATTCACACAACCACCTTTTACATTGAGTTACCGTTATTTATTTATTCGTACAGGGTGGCTCTGAAAATTCAGTTTATAGCAGATGAGACAAATTGTTTCAAATCTCAGCCTTTCAAGGATTTATCAGCTTTTATTAAATGAAACTATACTAAAAACATAGAAGGCAGTTTAACATGTTATTTACTATGAAGTGAACTTTAGACTTTGCATCACAACATGAATTGTAACATGACATGTTACAATTCATGTTGTGATGCAAAGTCTAAAGTTAAACCATGGAATATGATCACCACATGGTAAACCATTTCAACCTATAATCAATAAATAGGCTTCATGTTGGCATACACGTGCTTTCTTATAATAACCTCCCACATTGGCTAAAAATAGAAATAACATGGTCTTGATATAAGAAAAGTTTAATTTTAAGCTTTGTCCCTTCGGGGACATCCAATAAAATTGGAACGATACAGAGAAGATTTTCATGGCCCCTGCGCAAGGATGACACGCACAAATCGAGAAATGGTCCAAGTTTTTTTGGACAACCAAATCTAGGAAATAAAGACCATAATTTTGTTTGAAACAAGCTCCCTGCAAAATTTTTTTGTTAAAATCTAGCCATGCAAACAGGGGTGCAGGAAACCGACTACGAGTCCAAGATGACCTGGAATATATTTTATAAAAAAAAATCCATAAATATAAAAAAAAATCACAAAACGTTTGAAAAATATTTGTTAAATTGCAAAATTTGCATAGATATTTGTTAAATTGCAAATAGCGCTAGCTATTTAGTTTATATATATGTTTGTCTACTTAGTTTATACTAGCTTAAATCCCGTGCATTGCACGGGTTCCCGTTTTTATTTAAAAAAATTATTTATCTGTTCATATTATAATTTTAAAATATCTATATAAATATATAACAATTATAAAGTTATAATAAAAATAATAAGATAAACATGTGGTCGTAGTTTAGTAGGATAAGTAAACTATGTCTAGTAGTTTAAGATTTTAGTTGTTTAGCGGATATATACCACTATTTATTTATTTTTTAATAATATGATAAGTTGTGGTCGTAGTTTATTAATATAAGTACTCTAAGTCTAGTAGTCTAACAATTTAGTAGTTTAGAGGATATATAACACTATTTATTTACTTTTTAATAATAGAATACGTTGTTCCTATAGTTTAGTAGGATAATTAGACTATATATCTAGTAGTTTAACAATTCAGTAGTTTAGCAGATATATAACAGTATTTATTTATTTTCTTTAATAAGTAAAATTAGGGAATAACCGTTGAACCAAATTATAGGCCATTCCGGTTATTATAATATATATATATATATATATATATATATATATAGTATAGATATGCTGTAATGGCAAAAGTTTAAAAGTTTATAAAAGTTGTCATTAAGAATACTGTGTACTCGTCACTTACAATGGCATACGCCTATTTTCGTATTTTTAGAGTAGGGTTTCTGTATGGAACACCTAACAATTCACCACAAGATCTATCCAATCAACCGATGAAAACTGAAAAGGGTATATCTAAATCTTAACTTTGAAGTGTTTTAACAAACTCGTTCTATAATTGACGTGTTTCTCCCTTTTTGTCAATTGATAAGATCTTAACTTTGAAGTGTTATAACAAACTCGTTCTACAATTGGCGTGCTTCTCCCATGTGTCTTGATTTAGTTAATGAATGCTTTCTGAAAGTTTACCTTCTACTATGTCCATCAAGTTATTTCCCACGACTTCTATTACTTAAATTGGAGTTCATATCGCAAAAGCTAAAGATATTTAGCATAAAATAATGTAATTAGGAAATTTATTGTGTTCCTCCCCCGGTTTACTTGGCGGAGCAAAGCCTTTTTCCTATTGAAGACCCGATGAAGCTTTGAATTTTAGACCACTCCGGCAAATTCGTAAGTTCAATTCCTACTAGATGCACATTAAGTGCTCCACACTTATAATGATATACCTAATTTTGAAGGGTGTTACATTATCTTGAAGGGTATTACAGTATCGTAACCTGATTTTGCCCTTATAAGTTCAAAAATATTTAAAATAATTTTATACATTTAACTAAAAATCTACTTAGGTGTTCAACTAGAATAGTATAATCAATGTGTAAAATACCCCTAAACCCTTGGATTAAAAAAATGAAATGATCAAAGCTTGGAAAATGTTAAAAACACTCCGGTACTCTCTTCTTACTAGTCATACACTCGAACAACTATACCACATCGCTCTGTTTCTCAATAAAATTAGGAATCACCTGTTTAAAAAACAAACAAGGACCGTGTTTATAGTATCTTTGCGCTTGGGGCAATGACGCAGCTAGTGAGGTACTAACTGAGGCGCGTCAATTGCTGGTTGAAAACTATTTCCAAACCCCCTCCTTGGTCTTGGCTTTGCCTTGTGCCATTGAGAATTTCTGGAAGGGTTCCCTCTAAAAAAGGGTAAAGCCCTACAATTCTAAGTTCAAAATCTGGAGCCCTACAATTCTAAGTTCAAAATCTGGAGGAATTAATACGGACTCGAACAACAAATTGCCTAGTTTGACTAGAATACCACATGATAAATTAGTCCAGGTCTTCAAGCTAAAAAGTTGCCATGAAAGCTTTTTAAAAGCAAATTTTAAAAAAGAACTGAAGGCGTGACAGTATCGTTGTTAGAACAGCAGATTATGGACTGCATAATAGTTGGTGTACATAAATTAGAAAAAAGAATCAATAGTGAAGATCTTAAAGTCCAGAATGTTATAGTTCAAGAGGCAGACTGTGTTTTGCAACAAAGTTAACTTTGTCCCTCGTGGAAGTCTACAGAGAATATCTAATTTAAGTGTTGTATAAAAGCAGAGCTGGCCTATTGTTTAAAGCATACCTTTCTCGGCCTTTTGGCTAAGATCAAGTATAGTATGTGTTCTTATCAGTTTAATATCCGATATGTGGGTCATTGGTTCACATGATATTATATTAAATTTTCAAAGGGGAAGACCCATCACAATAGCTTGCTATTGAGGTCTTCACGAGTTGCCCAAGTGTTTCAAAGGGGAACATGACATACACTATTCAACATAAATACAAGTCTTGCGGTTGAAAGTCACCAGTTAATCAAAGCACATACGAAAAAGTAAAAAAGTATACTCCCTCCGTCCCGCAGACTATTTTGTGGAGATTAACTTTGCATTTGACATGCAAATGTTGGACATTCACTTTTACTTTGGGATGCGACCAGCTTCTCTATATATACAATGTCCCAATTAGATTAATCTTTGACAAATAAATAGGGCTTATCAAATAAACATATACAGGGGTCCAAATTCTCATAGATATGCTACGATCTAAACTTCATAAATTAACAAATCTTACCTATTGATTCATTTCCGTCCTGAAACTATTATTCGTAGCTGGTTTAGTGTCTGCAACATTTTGACTCCGCAATTGTGGAGTTTCAGTGGAGTGGCTCAGCTGCCTCACGTCGTTGCATGAGCACAATTATAGATTAAAAGCCTTCATGTTGGCATCTACTTGCTTTCCTATAATAACCTCCCACATTGGCTTAGGATAGTGATAACATGTTCTTTATATAATAACAGTTTTACATCATTGGTTTTCCCTTCGGGGACATCCGATAAAATTGGAACGATACAGAGAAGATTAGCATGGCCCCTGCGCAAGGATGACACGCACAAATGGAGAAATGGTCCAAATTTTTTTTTGTTTGAACAAACTCCCCGCAAAACTCTTTTTGTTCAAATCTAGCCATGCAATCAGGGTGGAGGAAATCGACTACGAGGCCAATATGACCCGGAATATATTTTATAAAATAAAATAACATAAATATAGAAAAAAAAATTAAAATCACAATATGTATGGAAAATATTTGTTAAATTGTAAAATATTAGCTAAGTTACAACTAACGGGAAAAAAACAGACTTCAAGATTTTCTTAATAATTCAATGCCCATTAGATGTACTAAATTTAATTTATTCAATGAAACTAATAAATACAATTAGAAAACAAATCGATCTTAATTTAATATTAGTTATATTAAGAGTCTAATACAGTTTAAAAGATTACATGTATAATAACAGTAGCAACTAATTTCAACTTGTTCTAAGCAGAGGCCTGCTCTATTATAAAGTGACTCCACACCTGCATGCACTCTTTCATCCTCCTATAAGTAAACTCTCTATGCACTAACCTATTCTTAACCGCGCAATATACTAGTTTAGTCCTTTATTTTGACATGTCGACTAAATGGTTCAGTATTTTAGTTCTCAAATCAAGAATAACAAATGGACCATATCTAGGACTATAGGTGAAATTTAGAAACATGCAATTAGCCTTTTGTACCATGCCCTCTTAAACCTAACCATGAAATTGCTTTCTTTTAAATGTACGATTGGCAATAAAGAGATCGAAAGGTTTCTACTTGCACAAATTGAGGTTTTCATCCTGGATTCCTAAGCCGGCTCGGATATGATATGCTTGTGAATTTAAGTTTCAGGATTAATCAAAAGCTACAATGTCTATCTAATTAAGCTGCTATTGAGTCAATGAGCTAAATTTGTAGAAATCAACATGATCACGTAAACAAGAAAAGATAAATTTGTAGCAATTACAGGGTATATTAAACAAGAAAAATTAACATAAATTAGTTGACCTGTACAATTATAGATTACATTTGCATACTTCATAGACATGTGAAATGGATACCTCTTTCGCATAGACACATGGAACGACTTACCGGATGATATGATCTTTCCTGAACGCCGAACCAACACGATCCCTGTTTCCATGTTCAACCTGCCTAAGTCTCAACTCCAAAAAGTTGAACACTGATGCAGAAATAATATCTTAAGAAGTGTCAATGTACACCAATGAAACTATTGCAATTTAGCTAACTTTGTGCCTTTACCAGATTCATGTCCACTTATGTTTTTCACCGTAAATAGTGTTCTTTAAACTTTTGTATCCTTGCTGCTGCATTGAATCAGAATCAATATACATTATTAATTTTTTTGTGTTTTGTAACTTATAAAGTGACTCCACACCTGCATGCACTCTTTCATCCTCCTATAAGTAAACTCTCTATGCACTAACCTATTCTTAACTGCCCAATATACTAGTTTAGTCCTTTATTTTGACATGTCAACTAAATGGTTCAGTATTTTAGTTCTCAAATCAAGAATACCAAATGGACCATATCTAGGACTATAGGTGAAATTTAGAAACATGCAATTAGCCTTTTGTACCATGCCCTCTTGAACCTAACCATGAAATTGCTTTCTTTTATATGTCTTTGAATGTACGACTGGCAATAAAGAGATCAAAAGGTTTTTACTTGCACAAATTGAGGTTTCCATCCTGGATTCTTAAGCCGGCTCGGATATGACATGCTTGTGAATTTAAGTTTCAGGATTAATCAAAAGCTAAAATGTCTATATAATTAAGCTGTTATTGATTCAATGAGCTAAATCTGTAGAAATCAACATGATCAAATGTCTATATAATTAAGCTGTTATTGATTCAATGAGCTAAATCTGTAGAAATCAACATGATCACGTAAACAAGAAAAGATAAATTTGTAGCAATTACAGGGTATATTAAATAAGAAAAATTAACATAAAATTAGTTGACTTGTAGAACTATAAATTACATATGCATACTTCATAGACATGTGAAATGGATACCTCTTTCGCATAGACACATGGGACGACTTAATGGATGATATGTCCTGAACGCCAAACCAACACGATCCCTGTTTCCATGTTCAACCTGCGTAAGTCTCAACTCCAAAAAGTTGAACACTGATGCAGAAATAATATCTTAAGAAGTGTCAATGTACACCAATGAAACTATTGCAATTTAGCTAACTTTGTGCCTTTACCAGATTCATGTCCACTTATGTTTTTCACCGTAATTAGTGTTCTTTAAACTTTTGTATCCTTGCTGCTGCATTGAATCAAATATACATTATTAATTTTTTTGTGTTTTGTAACTTTATAAAAACAGAATGCATATAGTACTTGTACTAATTTATTTTCCATACCTACTGTATTCTTCCGGTCTTCATCGTTTCTAGATTTATGCTCTAGGCAAGTAAATTTTAGAAAGGAATGATGGATATGTATTGTGCATCCCAAAAATTCACCTACAAGAACAAGATGTTAACTTATTTAACATCTAAACAGCCACTTGGTCGAACACTTTTGGGTACAAAGATGAATTCCTTGATATTAGTAGAAATCCATGTGTCATTATGTTAATACATTCATGCCAGCACATAATGGGACCAAACTGTCGGAAGATGCAAATGTTCATAGTAATTAGCAGAACTTAGAATTAAGTTCACGAGTTCTTCTCCTGTTTTGGTAAAAAGCATGTCAAGGTTTGCTAAAAAAGGTTCCTGAGTAGTAAACTAGCAGTTTGAGATCAAAATTCACATTCCAAGTTCATTAAACAAAAGGAGGGTAAGAGCAGTTGAAAATAGGAACTAAATAATGTAATCAAATTTTCATCTTCAACTTACAGGAATAATATACAGGGTAATCTGATAAATAAACAGGGTTTCAAATCTCGCAAGGATAAGTAACTGTCTAAGTTTTTTATTTAAGTAATCTATGAATTATAAGGACTGAGATGAGGCGGCAATGTGGCTAAAAGCTCAAACTAAACCATCGCTTCCTCACTTCTGTACTTAGATAAAAGACCAGAGAATCTTGTTCAAAAAGTACAAAAGATCAAAATTAGAAACAACCAGAGAAGACGGTAGCTAAAGGGGAACAAAAGACATTCAATAAGAAAATCCAGATAGAGTCCACACACTGATGAAGTAAAATACTGTCAGGAAACAATACACAATTCTATGGTCAACCTATCACACTCTCCTACTAATTTGGCCACACGTACGCATACTTATTATTTGTTTTCATACATACAATGCTTTCTTTGTTTTCCACGGTACTTGATGTGCTTGAAGAAAATGATTGTTTTTCAACAACCGAGACATATTGAGAGAGTTGTTTTTCAAACAATTGAAAAGGAAGAAATCATGACACGATTTCAGAGTAATTTAACGTTATTCTAATATATGGTCATTTGTTGTTTTGCTTATATGTGTCAATGTAGTTGCATATTTTTTTCTCGACCCCCCTTATGTTCGTACCTAGATCCGCCACTGACCATGAATATTTTTTCTGGTTAACTTTACAAACTTATTTTAAGCTATCACCCTAAGGCCCCTGGTCCTTCGACATGAATTGCTAAAGGTTCATATACTCCAAACATTAAAATTATAATCAAATTTCTAAAAAAAAACATATATAAGACCATGCTGTTAATATCTTTAATTTCGTATTACTATTAAATATAAAAATTTCATTATATTAAAGTACTCATAAATACGAATCCAACAAGATCACTCACGAAATTAGTAGTCAATCGCTTACCATGAATAGTGTAAAAAGTCAAAATAGGAGGTGTTTTTTGGAACGGAGGGAGTACCAGAAAGCATATATCATATAATGTAATCATGATTTAGATAGGTGAAACAGCATGTGAAATTATGATGATATAAATGGGTATTTTTGGAGTAAGAGGTGCTTTCAAAAATTAAAATGGCCTATTGATCTAAATAGTAATTTTCTAGTGGCTGATAATAGAGGTGGTAAATGGATTGGAAAGACGGGGTTTGTAGAGCAGAGGTCTTTTTGGAACCTGTTTCGGAGTTTTGACAAGCTTTGGATAATGTTGATTTTGTTTTTCCAGGTTGGAGTTATTGTCGCTTGGGATGAGAAAGACTATGTGTGGCAATCACTTGAAAGTAAAGATGTTCAAGTGAAATGTTTGTCTGCCTTCATAACATGGAGGATCTATTCTTGATGCGCGAATGCAGCATAAAATAGTTTCAAGGGAGACTTTGGGGCCTGGTGTGAGGATGATATTAAAGATTGGTGTTGCTGCAGCTTGGATTCTTGTTTTTGTGTTTTGTTACTGGAAGATGTGGAGTCATAGATATGATGACAATAGGTGGTCAGCTAAGGCCAATGACTGGGTGACAAGATACTGTCAGGCTGCAGTTGTATATCTTATACCAGAGTTTCTGGCTATAATACTATTTCTGTTGCCATGGGTTAGAAATTTCATTGAGGAAACAGACTGGAAGGTCTTCTATGTGCTGTCTTGGTGGTTTCAGAGCCGGATTTATGTTGGTCGTGGCCTCAGGGAAGGTCTTGTGGATAATATTAAGTATACCATATTTTGGATTGTGGTGCTTGGTACAAAATTTTGCTTTAGTTACTATTTACAGATCAAACCCATGGTAGAACCTACACATGCCCTTATAAACAAGAAGAATGTGAAGTATGAATGGGACCAGATCTTTAAGAAAAACAATGTTGCTGCAGTAGGGCTCCTGTGGCTTCCTGTCGTATTAATTTACCTCATGGACATACAGATTTGGTACTCCATTTATTCTTCTTTTGTTGGTGTAGGAGTTGGACTATTCCAACACTTGGGCGAAATTCGGAACATGCAGCAGTTGAAGTTGAGATTCCAGTTCTTTGCGAGTGCAGTTCAGTTCAATCTCATGCCAAAGGAACATGGACTGAATGCAAGGGTTAATTTGATAACAAAGATTCAAGATGGCATTAACCAATTAAAGTTGAGGTACGGGCTTGGTCGCCCCTTTAAGAAGATTCAATCTAATGAGACAGAAGCACAGAAATTCGAGTTGATGTGGAATGAGATCATAATGACGTTTAGGGAAGAAGATATTCTCAGTGATCAAGAGGTTGAACTGTTGGAGCTGCCAAAGAATACCTGGGACATCAGGGTTATCCGTTGGCCGTGTTTTCTCCTCCGCAATGAGTTGCTGCTGGCCCTTAGCCAGGCTAATGAGTTAGTTGATGCTCCTGACAAGTGGCTTTGGTATAAAATTCGCAAGCATGACTACAGGCACTATGCTGTAATTGAGTCATATGACACTACAAAGCACCTCTTGCTGCAAATTGTCAAAGGAAACACTGAAGAGCATTCCATCATTACAGCTTTATTCCATGAGATTGATACTGCAATACAGTCGGAGACGCTCACGAAAAAATTCAGAATGACTGCTCTTCCCAAGATTCATGCCAAGTTGATTTCTCTACTTAATTTAATAAACAAGCCAAAAAAAGACATCAGCAAAATGGTAAACACTCTACAGGCCCTTTTTGAGGTTACTATTAGAGATTTCTACAGAGAGAAGAGGAGCACTGATCAGCTTAGAGTGGATGGCTGGGCTCCAAGCGAGAAACTTATAAGTGAAGGATTGCTTTTTGAGAATGCTATTGAGTTGCCAGATACAAACATTGATACTTTCTATTGCCAGGCTCGACGCTTGCACACCATTCTTACTTCTCCGAGACTCCATGCAAAATGTACCTAAAAATTTTGAAGCCAGACGCCGACTTGCCTTCTTTAGCAACTCTCTGTTTATGAACATGCCTCATGCTCCTCAAGTTGAGAAAATGAGGGCCTTCAGTGTTTTGACTCCTTATTATAATGAAGAAGTATTGTACAGCAAGGAAAACCTCCGAACAGAGAATGAAGATGGAATTACCACTCTATATTACTTGCAAACGATATATGATGATGAGTGGGAAAATTTCTTACAGAGAATGAAGCGTGAAGGATTGGTAAACATTAATGAGATCTGGACAAGCAAGGTGAGAGATCTTCGTCTATGGGCATCATACAGAGGCCAAACACTGGCCCGTACTGTGAGAGGAATGATGTATTACTCTCGGGCTCTCAAGATGCTGGCTTTTCTTGACACTGCATCTGAGATGGACATCAGGGAAGGATCAAGGGAGCTTTATACAGTGAAGCATAGTAGCACCTCAAACAGCATGACCTTAGAAAAGTCATTATCTACCAGAAGTTTTAGTAGAGTAGATGATGTAACAAAGTCATCGTTTAAAGGACACGAGTATGGAACTGCTTTGATGAAATACACTTACGTAATTGCCTGCCAGATATATGGCGCTCAGAAGGCCAAGAAGGACCCTCGTGCAGAAGACATCCTGTATCTAATGAAAAACAATGAGGCTCTTCGAGTTGCCTATGTTGATGAGGTTCCCCGCGGGAGAGATAATATGGAGTACTACTCTGTATGATCAACAATTGAAAAAGGAAGTAGAGATTTACAGAGTTCAGTTGCCTGGTCCCTTAAAGCTTGGAGAGGGGAAACCGGAGAATCAAAACCATGCTTTTATCTTTACTAGGGGAGATGCTGTACAGACTATTGATATGAATCAAGACAACTACTTTGAGGAGGCACTCAAAATGCGTAATCTACTGGAAGAGTACAGACACTACTATGGTATCAGGAAGCCTACAATTTTGGGTGTTCGAGAACACATTTTCACTGCTTCTGTATCATCACTTGCTTGGTTCATGTCAGCTCAGGAGACTAGTTTTGTCACATTAGGACAACGTGTGTTGGCAGACCCTTAAATACTATGTTACAAAAGGCAACAAAATCTAGACAACTTAAATACTACTATGTTAATAATATGTATAAGAAAACAGATCGGAGAAAAGAGTTACATACCGGAAAAAGACGCCGGGAGTTGCCTTGATCGACTAGACCGACACTCACTCCTCTTTCATCTTCTCCTTTGCTTTTTGTTTAAGTTTTGAGAATCCCAAAAAACCCTCGTCAGTATCAAGTATAATAAACTCTTACAAAACAAACACTACAAAACAAACACTGCCTTATGTGTGAAGTACTGTCCGTGTACAGTTATGCTTTGAGTGTCTTGGAAACCGTGATGTTTTTCTGTGTGCATTACGGGGAAGTAAAAATAAGCTACTTATTGGCTTACAAGTCAATAAGTACTATAGACCCATCTTATTTATAAGTCGAATTTATAATTTATAAACTGATAAGTTAAATGTTAGCAACGACGTATTTTTTCTTAACTTATTTTGATTTTTCGCTTTTTTATTAACCTTTATTTTAAAATTTATATTTTTACATGTCTTTCTAATTTAAAATTTACGAATTAAAATAATTATATTTAAAATTTATTTATTTTAGCTCAGTTAAGTGAAAAATATTCTGAAATTTAACCAAACACTTATTTAACTTATAAGTATCCAGCTACTTGTTACTTATAAGTCACTTATTCATTTTAAGCTATAAATTACTTATTTTAAAATTTTCCAAAACGGACACATCGTAAATCTCAAAATAAGTAACTTGAATAAGTGACTTATAAATAATATAAATAATAAGTATAGATGAAAATTTATAAGTTATGTAATAGCATCTTCAACCCACGTGACTTGTTAGCTATATTATTGTCCACGTGGCAAGAAAATATAGCTATCCACTACAAAAATATCATTCCAACCATCAATTATATTGTCCACGTGGCAAAAAAATATAGTTATCCACTGCAAAAATGTCATTCCCACCCTTGTTAGCTATAATTATAACTATCCTTTTTTGGTATTGTTGAACAAGATAAAATATAGATATCCTCTAAAACACATCCAACTAATCACTCCTTCTTTCTCTTCTTCTTTCCTTCTCACTCCAAGTACAAATATATGATTGCATCACCCATTTCATTTTCATAATAATAATAAAATTTTAAGTAACAATAATAAATGACTTGCAAATGATAATTAGATAAAAATTTATAAATTATGTAAGTGTTTAAATAATTTTATTTATGAGTTAGAATTTTTTTACTTAAATTAATTAAAATAAAAAAAATTATAAATACAACTATTGTTATTCGTGGATTTTAAATTAAAGTTAATAAAAATATAAAAAATATATTTTAAAATTAAAGTTAATAAAAATATGAAAAATCAAAATAAGTTGTGTGTGCCCGTCATGAGCACATGCTAAAAAAGTGTGATAGATGAGTTGTAAAAATTTGATTGGTGGAGAGCTCATTAATAATGATGGACCTCTGCGTGCACAAAAATACCCACCAATGAAATTTTTACAACTAATCTATCACATTTTCTTAGTATGTTTCCATGGGCACACACTAGACAAATCATACTTAGTTTTTAAAAAGGAACGAGGTAATTAATTCAAAAGTAAAGTCATCGCATTTTTGCGGTAAAAATATATCTATTTTGTATTTATTATTACTTATTTTTTTATTTTAAAATTCGGGAGCACAAAGTGAAAATAATTTTCTTACTTCCCACTTACTTTCTTTCATTTTAAAATTCTAATTGCTTTTCTTGCTTTTTAAAGCTAGGAAGTAATCAGTTAATTAATCCGGTTAAATCTAGTTTGATCCTTTTATTCACAATTGTTATATATTTTAATTTAAGTTAATAATAACTTATACATCTGATCTTAAAATTTGTAAAAGGATGTAAAATTCGAATCTCATAAATAACATATTAAAATTATCATTTACCAAACAATATTAATAAAATTTTGCAGGCACAGATAAATGAAATGTAATTTGATTCATCTCACAATTTAATTTGGTTATCTCTTTTAATCACGGTGACCATATTTTTTAATCAAATGATCATTGGCAGTTAGATCCAAGTATTAAAATTATAGGCAACTCAAGTTTTTAGATTCAAAACCCGTTAATAATAACAAATTATAAGATTAATATCGGTCATTCCTCTAATGCATTGAATTTTAAATCAACTGATTTCTTGATATGGTACGAGAGTTCGAACCGGCAAATGACTCACACGATCTCATAATTATTAAGTATTTTACGTACCAAAAAGAGGTGCTCGTGATCTACTCTTCAACTTGTGTATGGGATTTCGAGTGACCGAAAGTGCTCGAATATTAATATAAAATTGTGATAAAGTACAATAAACGAAATATGGTAGGACTTTTAGTTTGATTTTTACCTTTTTTATTCATTTCGTTATCTCTTTTGTTGGAATAGGCAATTTTGTATTCAAATATCAAATAAAAAACAAACAGAATATTCATTGATTCACAATTGTGCGATCCTTGTAAGTCCAAATCCTAATACCTTAAGATTTTAGAGCGACTGATTTCTTGACTTGGGAATAGAGCTCAGACTGGTATAAGACTCCGTTTCGATTCCTGCCATCCCTAACATCTCTCACAATTTATCATTAACACGAAAAATAAATTAATTCCATAATATAAGATATTGAAAAAGGACCTTACTCTCATATTTTGAGATTTTAGAAGAGCTTGTAACTTAATACGTATTCTTATATCTCACAATTACATGAATAAGATGAACTAAAACTCAACTCTTAGAAATATAAATATATACCACCTTAGAAACGAAAACTCAAATTTTAGAAAAACTGATAACTTAACTTGTGCTCTTATACCTCACAATTAGATGAACAAGATGAAGTAAAGCTCCACTCTTAAATATATATATATAGTAAGGATCAAATGATAACTCAATTTAACTGGGTAACTTAGTAACCTAATTTGAGCCATAGATTAATTGTATATTAACGGGCCAAGATTCTTTAAAAGAACATAGAAAATAACTAACTACTCAGCGTTAGTGTAAATTGAAACGACGTTTAAAACCTAACTCACTTTTAAACACCTTTTTATTGTTCATTTTTTGTACGGTACATTTTTCTTTACTGTTCTCTATTTTTTATTATTGTTGTGTTCTATTTTTATTTTGTGTTCTTTAAATAATTTTATTTTCAACACTAGTATTTTTTTTCCAAATGTTTGTTTGTTTATGTTCTTTCTAATTTTTCTAATTTTGAAATCCTATTTGTTAGAAAACGTGGGTTAAAAAATACTTGAATAAAAAATACTATCTTTTGTACTTTCTATCTTTTATCTTTCACATTTTATAAAAATTTTATACGTGTTTCTATATTTTTTATACGTGTTTATTTATTTTAATGTCAATTTATTGAACACGCTAGATCATGCTTGAACACATATTTGTTGTATCATGGTCTACTATTTTTATAGTATTTTAGATTTTTTGTAACATGTAAATAAAATTATAGTTTAGAAAAAATAAACAATACAAAAAATAATATTACAAAAAACGTAGGTGTTTTGATGTGTTGTGTTAAATAATTATCGAATAAAAAAGTTATATAACATTATTTAAAAATAGAGAACGCATTAAAATTACATAACATTAGTTAAAAAGAACACATAAAAAATACAGAACATTAATTAAAAATACAGAACACATAAAAATTACATAACATTAATTAAAAAATACTGACAAGAAAATACACCATACAAAAATTATAATTAAGGAACATTAAAATAACTCTAGAATTCTAGAATACATAATTACTAGATGCAAATATAAAATAGTTAAAAATCGCAGCACACATTTATAAAATAATAACTAACCCTACGTGTGTTACATACGTGTACCAATCATAACTAGTTACCTAGTTACTCCAATACACTAGTTACCCACTGAATCTGACCCTATATATATATATATAAAAATATATAGAGGGAGTATCAAATGATAACTCAATTTGCCAGATGGATTTGGAAAACATAAAAAATAACTAACTACACGACGTTAACACGTTAAGAGATGTTTAAAAACCTAATTAACTTGTACTTTTAAACACATGTGTTTAATTTTATAAAACACCTTAAACTTAATTTATTAATCTATATGTTACATGTGTTTTTAATTGCAACACAACAAATTGTACTTTAAGATGAAAAGTAAAAAAAGGTATGTACAATGTTGATGTGTTATGTAAATTTTTTAATTTTGTCAATAATCTCTTTTTACATATTTTCTATCCCTTATTTTCTAACAAATAGTATTTTAAAATTAGAAAACCTAAAAATAACATAAAACAAACAAATAAAACTCTAAAAAAACAATATTCAGGATCAAAATTTTAAAGAACAAACAAGTATTATAAAACACAACAATGTTAAAAAATACAAAACACTAAAAAAAATATGCAGTACACAAAATAATTATATAACATGTTAAACTTTCACTAACATTAGTTAAAAATAACATTAACTAAAAAAGAGAACATACAAAAATTACATAACATTACTTAAAAATACAGAACACATACAAATTACATAACATTAATTAAAAATAAAGAACACCGGTAAAGAACAAATCTTATAAAAATAATAATTAAAGAACATAAAAATAATTATAGAATACATAATTACTAGATGCAAAAAAATAAAGAACACTACAATGTAAAATACTTAAAAAAACACAGCACACTTGTTAAAGAATACAGAACAAAATATCAAAATTGTAGAACATAAGGGTAGTTAAGAACAATAAATTGTTGAACACAAAGTAGTTAAGAACAATAAACTAGTTAAGAACAATAAACTGTAAAACATTAACGTGTTAAAGTTGATGAACGTGTTATATACGTGGACCTATGAGAAATAGTTACTTAGTTACCTTAATAAAATAGTTACCCACTGAATCTGACCCTATATATATATATATATATATATGTATATATATATATAAAGAGTTAAGTTCTATGGAGACCACTTTTTTTAGACCATTTATGTTCTGCAAGCAAAATATTGCAAAAAAAACATTGCAAAACATATTATTTTGCGAATCATGCTCTACAAAGATCCTTATTTTATTCAAAATCTTGAATATCATATATGTACCGCATGTAAAACATTACAAAAATATTTTATTCTGCAAAACATGTTAAGTTTGCAGAATATTTGTTTAGCTTGCAGAACATACAAATTTTACTTATTAAACTTAAATTATCTTCAACAATTTTAATGAATTAGTGATACTTGTAAATCATACTTCATAAAATAATATATTTTAAAGTGTTTTGATTGCAGAACATATGTGGTCTCCAAGGTCTCCGATGAAAAAGTGGTCTCCATAGAACTTTCCTCTATATATAATTATATATATATCATGTTAGAAATGGTAACTCTGTATCTAGATTTCAAATCACAGACAGCTACATAATTGTACGCAATATATGTTTTATATCTCACAATTACATGAACAAGATCAAGTAAAGTTATAACTCTTACATAGAGCGAGAAAGAGATTGAGAGGGAGGGACAATATAAAATTTAGTTCGCAATTTACAGTCATGTATTTTCTTAAAATTTACGGTCATGTATTTTCTTAAAATTGTATCTTATCCTATAATTTTTAAATATTTTATATTAAGTTTATAAGAATCAGTAAATTTAGTGTTAAAATTATTATATATATTAATCTTATGTTTGAATCTCACCAACAACAAAAGTAATTATAAATATTAAAATTATTTTATACACGAATCACAGATTTGAATGTTGCCAACGACATATATAAATTAACATTTAAATATATTCTCTTTTACAAATAACATATACTCCTTCCGTCCTCCTCAATTCTTTACATCAGTGACGGGGACTCGGCACAAACTTAAATACTCTTATTAAATGTAGTTGCATAAATCATTTTTAAATTTTTTTCTTCTAAATAAAAATATAATGTTCAAACTTTTATACTAAAGAAAAAATTTAAAAATAAATTACGAAAATATACTTTATAATTGCCTTCAAATATGTGTCAAATAAGTGGAAAAACTGTAAAGAAATGAGGGGGACAAAGGTGATATAATTTAGTACAAATACAAAAAAAATGTATTAACAACAATGAAAAACTACAACATGTAAAAACAAATGATACTAATTAATTATGCATGAATTTAAAATTATAATTTCAAACCAAAATGAATTTATATAAAATTTATGTGTGAAAGGGATGATCCCCTACTAATTTGCTTTTTCACCCGTTATAATGTGAACTTGTTATCAAAATGTCATATTTTCAATTATCATCGACTTGTCTACCATATTTCAAAATTTTGACCCAAAATACCAGTTAAACACGCTAAATCATTTATAATTAGTTAGTCGGTATAGTAGCGTTGAACTAATACAAACTAATATATGCTTCTTTTTTAAGTTCAATAGGAAACGACTAAATAAATTTAATGTCTTGGCTGTTGCCATGGTTGAAAGTCTATAAACCCTAGTTATTGATTCGTCAGTATAGCTAGTCGATCTATCTTTTTCCTTATCTTAAATCTTAAACAATCAAATATTTCAACTCTATTTCTCATGGCTGGTATACAAGAAATGGAAGCAAGTTTTGCTAGGTTTAAACTGGATGATGAGGAGGAAGGAGGCATCTCATACGAGGAGAATACAGAGGAACTTTCAGAGATTGATGTCCGCTGGTGTTTGGTAGGAAGATTTTTGACAGAATCGCCCATAGATTTTTAAGCAATGCAGCATAGAATGACTGCTTTATGGAGGCCAGGAAAATGGGTGTACATAAAGGAGGTGGATCGAAATAGGTATGTTTTTCAGTTTTATCATGAGGTCGATATTGCTCGAGTCATAGAAGGCAGTTCATGGACTTTTGGCAGATTTCATTTGATTTTTGAACGGATGAAAGAAGGGGACAATCCAAGAACATTAGAAATTAATAAATTAGATATGTGGGTGCAATTGCATGGTATGCACGTTGGATTTATGTCTCAGAGGGTAGTAACAGATGTGGGAAACTACATTGGGACGTTTATTGAATCTGATGAGAACAATTTCGCGGGGGTCTGGCGAGAATATCTCAGAGTTCGAGTCACCATCAATTTGCAGAAGCCATTAAAAAGAAGAATGAAGCTACGTAAAAGTCAAACGAATTGGTGCTGGGTGAACTTTAGATATGAAGGAGTACCTACGTTCTGTTTTATCTGTGGAATGATTGGTCATGGTGACAAGTTGTTTGATACTCAATCGGAGGAGATTGAAAAACCTTATGGACTTTGGATAAAGGCTGAACCGAGACGTCGAAATCACACTATGGGAGCCAAGTGGTTGAGGCAGGGAGGAAAAAATCCGGTGGCTTTTCCGGTAGAACAACCCCATGACGAGGGAAGGAAAGTGGTTACCACAATTGACGTGGTCAAGGATCATAATCCCGTTAATTTGGGGAATGGAATGGATAAGACAGCTAGCTCAAAACAAACTGGGGGGGGAGAGATTATAGGAGCAATTATTGGGAAAAATTTATATCCAATAAATATGGAAAATAATGAGGAATTAACGAGGGAAAACAGGAATTCAAATGAGGAGATTGGGCTGCAAGTTACTGACCCAAAACGCAGGAGAATAGAAGAGCCCAATGACAGTGGGCCTCTTGAAAATGCGAATACACAAGACTCGGATATAGACATGACAGATGAGGGAAGAATGATCATTACTAATTCAAAAAACGGGGAAATGGCGGGATCTGCACTGCAGACCCGCCAGTCATTATGAATACCATTAGTTGGAACTGCCGAGGGGCGGGCCTTCCCCCGGAATATTCAGTTCCTTACAGACTTGATTCGTCAAGAAAAGCCCGAATTTATATTTCTTTGTGAAACGTTAGCAAAAAAATCAAAAATGGAATGGGTGCAGTTAAAGATAGGTTATCAGGGGATGTTTGTTGTTGATCCGATAGGAAGATGTGGTGGCTTAACTTTGTTCTGGAAAGAGAATGATCAAGTAGAATTACTAGGTTTCTCCCAAAATCATATTGACGTCAAAATTAAAATGGAGAATGTGGAAGCATGGCGTTTAACAGGTTTATACGGTGAGCCTAATAGAACTTTAAGATGTCGCACTTGGGACCTTCTTCGGAATCTTGCACGAGACTCTAATCTTCCGTGGTGCATTATTGGGGATGTAAATAATGTTGTAACTACTGGTGACAAGGTAGGAGGTTCACAATATCCGACTGCTCTTATAGATGGCTTTAATGAAGCTTTATTGGATGCAGGACTCACATACATGGCTCTTGTGGGTCACCAATTCACTTGGGAAAGGGGGCGAGATACAAATAACATAATGGAGGTGAGGCTGGACAGGACGTTAACTAATACAGAGTGGTTGAGTTTATTTCCCATGGCAAAACTGTACAACATTGAAGGTACGCCTAGTGATCACAGTCCTATTCTTTTAGTCCCTCAGGTAGTAGCTCATATTCATGCTCCCTATCGTTTTAAATTTGAAAACGCGTGGATGATGGAGCCAATGTGTGAAGTGATAGTTCAAGACGCCTGGAATGCGGATATTGAAGCAAATGTTATACAAAAAATCAAAAATTGCAGTAAGTGTTTGGAAGGATGGGGGAAAGAGATCACTGGCAATTTCAGTACTAGAATTAAAAGGTGTAAATTGGAGATGAAGCAGTACAAGGGTGGTAAGGATGATGTGTCGAAAGAGAGGTACAGAGAAGCAAGAAATGAGTTTACTAAAGTACTAAATCAACGTGAGATCTTTTGGCGCAAAAGATCTAAACAACTTTGGATGAGTGCTGGTGATCAAAATAGTAAATTTTTCCATTCTTATGCTTCTAACATGAGAAGAAATAATCAAATAAACAAACTCAAAAATGCAGAAGGCCGGTGGGTGGAATGGGAAAATGGTCTTAATGAATTGATGTCTGGTTATTTCTCGGATTTGTTCACAGCTAAGGAAGTGGATTGGCAGGAGGTTATTAGTTACATTCCCACAACGGTGTCAAGGGACCAGAATGAAATCTTGTTGCAGCCAATTACAGTAAAGGTGGTTAAAGAAGCCCTGTTTCAAATGAACCCGGACAAAGCCCCGGGCCCCGATGGGATGACGCCCGGTTTCTATCAGAAATATTGGCAAACGGTGGGACAAGATGTAGTTAATCGAGTTAGCAGTTTCTTTAACTCAGGGACAGTCATTGGTGATTTGAATGCAACGAATATCGTCCTCATCCCCAAGAAAAAATGTCCAGTGGTAGTTGGTGATTTACGTCTGATCTCACTGTGTAATGTTTTAATGAAGACCATTACTAAGGGCATTGCAAATCGGCTAAAAGGCACACTTGACCAAGTGATTTCAGAAAATCAAAGTGCATTCATGTCAGGGCGTTTGATCTCGGATAATGTAATGATAGCATACGAGGTGATTCATACCCTAAAGTGGAAGAGAAGAGGGAGAGATGCGTATATGGCCTTAAAACTTGATATGAGTAAGGCATATGATCGCATTGAATGAAGCTATTTAGAAGCAATTCTCCTTAAGATGGGTTTCGCTGAAAGATGGGTTCACTTAATCATAAGTGTGTCAGGACAGTTTCTTATCAGATTGTGCATGCTCGTAGAGAAATAGGTCCTATAGTGCCAACTCGCGGTCTACGCCAATGAGACCATTTATCTCCGTACTTGTTTATCCTATGTGCGGAGGGGCTCTCAGCACTTCTGAACAGGTATGAAAGTCTGAAGTTGATTAAAGGGGTAAGAGTGTGTAAACGAGCTCATGCTATTAACCATATGCTTTTTGCGGATGACTCATACCTATATTGCAAGGCTCAGGAAGATGAAGCCCATAGAATGCTGGAGATTCTGTCAAAATATGAAATGGCTTCGGGCCAAATGGTGAACAAAACAAAATCTTCAGTATTTTTTAGTACAAATACGAACTTGGGGGTAAGATAGCAACTATGCAGTATACTGCAGATGGAGGAAGCAGATGAAAATTTTAAGTATTTGGGGCTTCCAAATATGATGCAGCGTAGTAAGGTGACAACCTTCGGCTTTTTGAAAGACAAGGTGAAGAAGAGAACATTGAGCTGGGATGGGAAAATTATCTCACAGGGAGGAAAAGAAATTCTGGTCAAATCAGTTATTCAAGCCTTACCGACTTATACGATGAGTGTTTTCTTATTACCTCTTGAAATCACTAAAGATTTGGAAAGAAGTATTAAGGTTTTGGTGGAACTCTAAAACGAATGACAATATGAGCATTCATTGGATGAGTTGGGATCGTTTAAGTCATCACAAATCAGCTGGGGGTATGGGATTTCGAGACTTTAGAGACTTTAATTTGGCTATGCTCGGTAAACAGGCTTGGAGATTCATTACTAATCCTAACAGTTTGGCCACCAGACTTTATAAAGCACGATATTTTCCTAACAATTCGTTCATGGAAGCGAATATTGGAAATAACCCAAGTTTTGTATGACGTAGCATCTGGGAGGCTAAACAAGTGATTTCAGCAGGCATGAGGTGGAAAATAGGTTCAGGTAATGCAGTTGATATTATAGGGCAGCCATGGTTGTTAGATGACAACAATCCTTTTATAACGTCAGATATTCGAGGACTGGAAAATCACAAGGTAAGTGCTCTAATGGTCAACAACCAGAGAGAATGGGATGAGGAGATTCTTCGAGATATGTTCAATGACAGGGACCATCAGTGCATCAGAAGGATTAGACCAAACGTCAATGAAAATGATGATGTTATGTATTGGGGTGAAGAAGCAACTGGACAATATACAGTTCGTAGTGCGTACAGACTTTTACAAGCTCAGAAGAGTCTTTGGAGGCAAGAGTACCAGTATAGCATAATGAGGAAAACCTGGAGATTGAAAGCACCACCAAAGGTACTCAACTTTATGTGGAGATCTCTAACTAATTGTTTACCTACGTTGTCTGCTCTAATTCAGAAAAATGTGCAAGTAGACCCTATATGTCAGGTTTGTAGGGGGGAATGGAAACGGTGGAACATATTCCCTGTAGTTGTGATCTTGCAACTCAATGTTGGGAACGAGTTCTGGTACAGGTTTCTTTCAATGAAAATACAAGATTTCAAGAGTGGTGGGGAAGAGTGCTAGACATTTGTGACAGAGAAAAGCAAGCTATGGTAGCAACAGTTTGTTGGTCCCTATGGAAAGCGAGGAATGAGTTGGTTTGGAATAAAAATTATACTCGAGTAAACGTCGTGATTGCTAAAGCTAAACAGTATCTTCTACAATGGAACATTGCCCAAAAAATAAATCACATTCTCATTATCCTTATTTCATGAAAGGGGACGGGAATGAGGCCTGGGTAGCGCCACAGATTGGTTTCATGAAGATCTCGGTGGATGCAGCGATTTTTTCTGAGTATAATGCTTTAGGTTTATGGGTGATAGCTAGAGACAACAGAGGGGAGCTTACACAAGCCATAATGAAGTGTAATTTTGGTTTGATTTCGGCAAACATGGCTGAGGCCATAGCAGTAAAAGAGGCCTTAAGCTGGCTTAAAAGTGAAGGTCAGAACAAGACAGTGGTGGAGACGGATTGTTTGACGGTGGTCCAGGCAATCAGAAGCAAAGTTTTGATGCGTTCCCCTTTTGGACAGGTCATTCAATGTTGCCGTGATATGCTTCAGGATTTGAAAACATTTTCTCTGTTTTTTGTTAAACGGTCTGCTAATATGGCGGCACACGAGCTTGCTCGCTTGTCATATTCTTTTCCAGATCGAGTTTTCGATAGGTTTTCTATTCCTATTGATGTCAGTAATGTATTGATGAGTGAGTTACAGTATTAATAAAATTTTCCCTTGTTTGTAAAAAAAAAGCATAATAACCCGTGCGAGGCACCTGTCATTTTCTAGATTTTTTTATGCATCATGCAATTATAATGTTCTTAATTGTTTTCTTATTTATAAATGTTGTAAGATGTCTAATGTATATCAAATACAAGTTGATTATTTATCAATGTGTATAATTTTCATACAAGACATTACCAAATTATACAACGTTTCTAATATATCTCATTAAGAAAAATATATATTCTTGTTTGTGTTGTATAATTTGTATTTAATGAATAAATATAAACATGGTAGTCAGTGTACGTTTAAAACGAAACGATTAAAATTAATTTGTAGAATGCCGTTAGTATGTATATAATAAAAGTCTAAAAATTAACATATATGTTGAATACAGAGTTGACAAAAAATTTTGAATTTTATTTAAATAAACTATATGTATTGGTCTATATTATTACTAAGTTCACTATTAAATTACAATTAGTTTACTCAATTTAACAAGATAAAAAATGCATAACTGAAGTCAGAATAACTTGCAATCACAATATACAATAATGTGAAATTTACACTATTGTTTATATAAAAGTTGATTTTAGTGAAAAATATTAGTTTTTGAAATTAAACGTATGTATGAAAAAGTGTTAGTTTTTATTTACACTACTATTAATAAAGTAAAATTAAGTCATATGTATGTGTGTCAGCATTTAAATTCTTATATGTTACATTTCTTAGTAAATTACGACGGTTTCAATTATTTATATGTTAATTATCTGATTTATGTACATATATAATCATTATTAACATTTATTGAGGCAATTGATTACTTAAATAACATGCATGTATAATTATTCAAAAATTGAAATTATGTAATAAATAAATTGCAATAATTTATACATGGTATTCACATTATCACTGACAAATAATCCATATCTATTTTTTGAACAGCTGAGTATAAATCATGGTTGTAACATAAAAATAAACTAGCATAATAACCCGTGCGAGGCACAGGTCATTTTCTAGAGTTTTTTTTATACATTATGCAATTATAATATTTTTAGAGCAACTCCAAACACTTGAGTCAAATTTTGAAGAAATGGAGATAAAATTTATCTCCAACAAGCTCCATGTCCCCCTCTCTACTGAGTTTAGAATGACTTGCAATCATAATATACAATAATGTAAAATTTACATTATTGTTAGTATTAAAGTTAATTTTAATGAAAAATATTAGTTTTTGAAATTCAATGTATGTATGTATGGGAAAATGGTAGTTTTTTATTTACACTATTGTTAACAAAGTAAGACTAAGTTATATGTATGTGTGTGTGTTAGCATGTAAATTATTGTATGTTACATCTCTTAGTAAATTATGATGGTTTCAAGTATTTATATGATAAATATCTGATTTATGTGCATGTATAATCATTATTAACATCTAGTGAGACAATTGATTACTTAAATATCATGCATTTATAATTATTCAAAAATAAAAATTATGTAATAAATAAATTGCTATAATTTATATATGGTATTCAAATTATCACTGACAAACAATCCATATCTATTTTGTACGCAACCGGATATCAATCATGGTTGTAAAATAAAAATGAATTATATATATTTAAGACTTATTATTGATATTCATGATTTTTTTCAAGAATTCGAAAGAAAAATTGTATTTATATCGTTATTTAAACTGTTTTTAAGTTTCTTTCATTACAACTTTAATATTTCTTCATATAATAATTTGATAACATTTTATAATATTCTCCTAAAATTAAAAAAATTCAGTTCGATAAAGTTTTATAAATATCAGTTGAACTTGTTAATTCCTTCAAATTATTGAACAATATATGTTTTTTACTTAAATAATATAAAATGTATTGAATCAAATGCTATAATAGTGTATAAATATAACTTTTATTTGAATGATTCAAAATATTTGTACAATATTATATTGATCAATGAATATTGCTGATTTAAAAGAATTCTTTTTAAAAAGCTAGTTTTTTTAAAATGAACAATGAAAAATAAATCGATTTAATATATCATCGTAGTTTTAACAAATCTTGTGAGATCTCATTTCAGATTTCAAATATTCTTAAAATCGGGACAAATTTCAAAAATAATAATGCATTACCAGTGAAGTTAATAATTTTAATATAAATAATCAATTGACTTGATCCTATAAAGACCTCAAACACATTAATTTATATTAACATAATATATTAAAAAAATTCACATTATTGGTAAGATATTATCGCCGAGCTTGTAATTTAAATTTACTAAACGTAGAATGTGACGATGTTTTTCGGCCGAGTCCTGTAGTCAAATTTCGAGTAGTTTTTGAACAATGAGCCAAGTTCTAAAATGCATTGACTTATTATAATTCGAACTTATCTAAATATGTAATACCAATATAGATTATTTATATATAAGCGATTCTATTTTCAATATTTTTTTAAAAATTATATATATACATTTTAATTACTTTTTATAATAAAAAATATGTTATAAATATATGAGATATATTTTCAAACTAAAAAATAAATAATAAACAGGATAATAATTCATTCATGTAATATGCCTAATTTTATATCTGGAATTCAATTCTTTAAAATTAACTGTACAAATATTCAACTATCTGTCCTTTTTTTACGGAATTCAAGTAAGTATCTTTAAAGTTAAATAAAATATTCCTTTAACACACTTACATATTATGTGTATGATAAAAAAATATATGTGACAATATAGTGTAGTGGTAAGAGGTTGTATAGTTGAATGAAATAACTTGAGTTCGATTACCATAAACCACATCTTTTATATAAATATTAAAAACAGGGGTAATTTATTCTTTTCAATGAAACTTTTTAATCTCATGAAATTATACCCTTGTTCTCCTATTATTTATAGAAGAGATTATATATTGTAAAGACTTATTATTAATATTCATGATATTTTTCAAGAATTCGAAGGAAAATTGTAATTATATTGTTATTTAAACCATTTTTAAGTTTCTTCCATTACGACTCTAATATTTCTTCATATAATAATTCTATAACATTGTATATTATTCTCTTAAAATTAAATATTTTTCAATTCGATAAAGTTTTATAAATAAAAGTTGAACTGGTTAGTTCCTCTAAATTATTAAACAATATTTTTTTTCTTTAAATAGTATAAAATGCATTGAATCAAATATTACAATATAGTATAGATATAACTTTTATTTGAATAATTCAAAATATTTGTACAATATTATCTTGATCAATGAATATTGCTTATCTAAAATAATATTTTTTAAAAAGCTAGTTTTTTTAAGTGAAAATGAAAAAATAAATCAATTTAATATATCATCTTAGTTTTAACAAATCTCGTGAGATCTCATGTCAAATTTTGAATATTTTTAAAATCGGGACAATACCCAAAAACAGTATTGCGCTACCAATGAAGTTAGTAATTTTAATACAAATAATCAATTGATTTGATCCTATAAAGACCTCAAACACATTAATTTATATTAACATAAGATATTAGAAAATTTCACATTATTGGTAAGATATTCTCGCCGGTCTTGTAATTTAAATTTACTAAACGTAGAATCTGACGATGTTTTTTGGCCGGGTCCTGTAGTCAAATTTCGAGTATTTTTTGAACAATGAGCCAAGTTCTTATTTCAAATTCGAAATAAACTAAAATGTATTGACTAATTATAATTTGAACTTATCTAAATGTGTAATACCAATATAGATTATTTATATATAAGTGATTCTATTTTCAATATTTTCTTTAAAAATTATAATATACATTTTAGTTACTTTTTATAATAAAAAACATGTTAAAGAGATATGAGATATATTATCAAACTAAAAAATGATTAATAAATAAGATAATAATCCATTTATGTACCATGCCTAACTTTACATCTGGAATTCAATTTTTTAAAATTAGTTAATTTTTTAAAATAATTGTACAAATATTCAAGTAACTATTTTTTTTGGCGGAATTCAAGTAACTATTTTTTACGAACATGCGTCTCACCCTATTTGTTTAAAATTAATAGATGCATTAGACGATTTGACGTATTTGATGGGTAGGTTGGGCCAAACATACTGAAATTGTAGTATTTTGGTGATTATCTCTTATAATGGCTTTGTTTAAGTTATTTATAAAAATGAAAAATTTAATTTTTTAATGAAAAAATTTTAAAATCTTTATTTACAAGTAATTAAATATATTGAAATATGTATAAAAATGAATCCTCGTCAGACCTTCT
Organism: Apium graveolens; assembly: GCF_009905375.1. Classification (NCBI taxonomy): domain Eukaryota; kingdom Viridiplantae; phylum Streptophyta; class Magnoliopsida; order Apiales; family Apiaceae; genus Apium; species Apium graveolens. Next base: position 39,215 of record NW_027417693.1, on the reverse strand, counting down.
GTTTGTAAATAGCAGTGTATTGACTTTTTTTATGCGTACTTTTAAGAGTTTTGTCATTATAGTAAAAAGAATTGTTTCCAAACTTTTTTTTGAAATAAAAATTATAACGAAGTTTTTTATTTATATATTTTTTTAAATAATATCATTTACTATATAGTCAAACTTCCTAAAATTATGTGCAAAAAAGTCAAACAAACTATTATATAAAGATAAAGAGTAGTATTTGTAAAAAAGATGGGGCGGTCAATTTCGAATTACAGGCCGGGTTCGTGTCGGGTCAATTTCTTAAGTCGAATTTTAGGTCTGACACTAACCCGACCTGAAAAATATTGACCCACAAAATATTGAATGTTTGTGTCCGATTCTAAAGTGTTGGTTGAAGCTTGAAGTTAAGGATAGAGTTATTTCCACATTATTGTGTTGGATTGTCCTGAGTTTTGTAAGCACTTTAATCATGTGCTGATTGTGTTTACTACGAGGTATGCGAATAATGTCACGCATATACTAGCTACTTATTATATGTATAATGAGTGTATTATCCCCCTGATTTCCTTAATCATGAATTGAATCTTGATTTAAATTGTTAATGAAGTACGTTTGTTTCAAAAAAATGAACTTAATATGTGAAATATAGTTTTGAAAATATAAATTAGATATATATAAAATATAATTAAATTAGATATGAAATTGATCAAATAGAATTGAAGTGAATAGCAAATTTAAAACAAATTCATTTTCTACAATTAAAGATGTCTACATGTTTAAAGTTACTTTAATCTTATAAATGGGTAAAGGAAAAAAATTGGGTAAACAGAAAACTGATCATGAAAATAAGAGACACTTTTCAAGCACATCCAAGCAAGACATATTACAAGCCTCTAGGTCACGACCTTACTTAAACAGGATCTGTATAGGAATCGTACCTCTGTATCCTTGATTTCTAAGGAGACAGGTGACCAAGTCTGGTGGATGAACCTGCATGGTCAGTGCACCATTCAAAGCCGTAGAGGATCGTTCTCAGTTGGGTTCTTCCTAGCTGGGGTGGTCTTGCAGTTGTCTGACAGACCTCTCAACTTTATTTTTCGTGATGTTGCTCAGAAATTTTCAACCTGCCAAGTTTTTCTTTCCCCACAATTTATGGTCTGCTACACATGATCGGATGAACTATTGGGATGAGTCAAAATTTCTAAAGAAAAAATGCTTACCTTTCTAGAGCGGAGACCTCAGACAAGTTGCAAAAGGAATCAAGGCTGATTGGCTCGAACACATTATCTCAAAGAAATTGTTACAAATGTCTCCGCAAAGTGTTTGCAGGTATCGAAGAATGATTTTCAACTGTTATCTTATTGGTTAATTAATGAAGTATGTGATATTAACTTTACTGTTATTGGTTTCTTAATGAAGTATGTGACAGTAATTCATATTTATGCTTTGTATAATTGTATATAGGGCAGCTAAACTGTTAGAAGACAGCAGTTGTATATCAACAATGCACCATTTTGTAGCTCAAGTCGACAGATTTCTTAAGATTGCATAAAAATATCCAATCCTACATAATACACTGGGAAAAGGAGAAAAACCGGGGAAATAGATTAACTGATCATGGAAATAAGAGACACTTTTCAAGCACATCCAAGCAAGACATATTACATTGTTAGTACCAGCTAGTGAAACTTTGTGGAAGCTTTGATTGACCTTTGGGAAGTAAACTACAGATTGTTTAAATTAAAATGAGAGAATTTGTTATACCGCCAGAATTCCTGGAAATTCTTTGGAACTCAGCTTGCAAATATATCAAAGATGGTCAAAACAGCAAACACAATTTAGAAGCATGTCTGGTCATTTCCCATGACTTCTATTAATTAATTCGGAGTTCATATTGCAAAAGCTAAAGATAATTAGCATATAATAATGCAACAAAGATATTTATTGCGTTCTATAGATATGTTTAGGAAGGCATTAAAGCATGAGCCACCCAAAACAACCTTACTGAACTCTTGAACTTGTTTAAAATTAAGATAATAGTAAAAACCAAGGAAGCTTATAAATCAGAAGAGGATACATGATGACTTTATGCTAGATTATACATGATATAATCACAAAAGTTGCAATGATTTTTTTTCCAAAAGAAATTAAAAAAATAGAAGCGTAAAAGTATAACCATGTTCATCTAGGTAATCAACAAAGTTAGAACAGCAGATTATAGATTATGGACTGCAATTAATAGTTCGTGAATCAGTACTATGGACTTGAAAATAAATCAATAATGAAGATCTTAAAAGCCACGACGTTTTAGTTCAAAAGGCAGACTGTGTTTTGCAATAAAGTTAATTTTATCCCTCATCGAAGTCGACAGAGAATATCTAATTTCAGTGTTGTATAAAAGCAGAGCTGGCCTACTTTTTAAAGCATACCTTTCTCGGCCTTTTGGCTAAGATCAAGTGTAGTATCTGTTCTTATCAGTTTAATATCTGATATGTGGGTCATTGGCTTACACGATATTAAATTAATTTTTTAAGGGGGAAGATCCTTCACAATCACTTATATTTGCAAATGTTCATAGTCATTAGCAGAACTTAGAATTAAGTTCACGAGTTCTTTGACATGAATTGCTCATATACTCCAAAACATTGTTCTAATATATGGTTAATTTTTTCTCAACCACCCTTATGTTCGTACCTAGATCCGCCACTGACCATGAGTATTTTTTCTCGTTAACTTTGCAAAAAAAAAAAATCATTATTTTAAGCCATCGCCCTATGGCTCCTAGTCCTTGGACATGAATTGCTAAAGGTTCATATACTTCAAAACATTAAAATAATTAATATTTTTTCTAAAAAAAACATATATAAGACCATGTTCTTATAATCTACTAATCACCATTTAGATAGGTAAAACAGCATATGAAACATAGAACTATACACATATTTGCATAAAAAATGATACAAAATCTAAACAGCTTATGTTAATATTATGTATAAGAAAAACGGATCGGAGAAAAGAGTTACATACCGGAAAAAGATGCCGGGAATTGCATTGATCAGTAGCTCCTCTTTCATCTTCTGCTTTGGTTTTTGTTTGAGTTTTGAGAATCCCAAAAAACCCTCAAGTCAATAGTAATATTTAAATATAATAAACTCCTACAAAACAAACACTGCCTTATGTGTGAGAGTGGGGACTCTGAAGTAGGTGTACGTGTACACACTCAGACATGCTTTGAGTATCTTGGAAACTGTGCACGACTTGTAACCATATGGCCCCCTCCGGCTTTCTATACAGGTTAAAAAATGTAAATTTAAGCACGAAATATAAGAGTATATGCCGAAAATAATAAAACCAAAACCAATACTTCTTGCGACTGTGATCATAAATTAACCTCCCAGTAATATTAAGAGAACTACATATACTAGCTGAAAAGAGACCAAGAACCTACATAAAGATACAAACTCATTAAGGGAAATTATATGCCCTAAAAAGCTCAGTACTAAATGTCATTAATCATATACATGATCCGAATGAGTAAGCATCAAGTCCAAATTCTCCCTCCATTAACTTTGTCCCGTCTTGCTACAATGATATAAATCTTATCATTTAATTCGGAAGAACTAAAGTCTCCGAAAGAAATTTGATGATCACTATTTACTTTTCATTCAAATTTAAGCAACATCTTGATAATGCTTTTGCATAAGTAGAACTGAGCTTATATTCTTATTATTATTCATATATCCTAAGTGATTCAGACTATCAGAGACGGGTCTGGTAGGAATGAAAAAAATTGTTAATAAGGGTCCACAACTTCACATGAAAGCAAAATTAATTTAACATGTGACCTTATTCAGTTCAAAATCATGGCAAAGAAGGTTTGGAAAATATGACATGGCAGCTTAGACCTGACTAAATTTTCTAATAGTGTGTGACAGAACATTGTGACTTTTTTTTTTGATAATTAGGATAGTGCTATCTGCCAGAAGTTTTTTTAGAAAAGGAACCAATCTTTTATCCAAACAAAGAGTCCATCAATAATGCGTAGTTAACAATATAAAGTAGAGCATGCCTGCTGCTTTGACGAAAGATATAACGATGCTAATCCACAGGGGGGAGGGAAGCATGATGAATGTTGAAGATTTATACCTCAGTACATATAAAGATGAGACAACGCCAAAAAATTGAGTGCCTCTTTTAGTAACATGATTGGCTTTGTTGCGGTTAACTCAATCCTAGAGAGAACTGCTCCATTATATAGCCCAGTGTCTTCCAACAATTTCCCGTATTGCGATGTGATGTCATGATTTAAAAGGCCTGCCCATGAGCCGACGGTCCTCTAGTTACTAAACTCTGTAATTGCATTAACTATTGGGATGAGTCAAAATTTCTGAAAAAAAAAATACTTACCTTTCTAGAGCTGAGACCTGAGACAAGTTGCAAAAGGAATCAAGGCTGGATGGCTCAAGCACATTATCGGTTTCTAAATGAAGTCTGCGACAGTAGTTTATCTTTATGCAAGTCAACTGCTTTGTATCTAGGATAGCTAAACTGGTGCAATTAATTATACAATGGAACAGGAAGATGAAAGCACTCCCTTTGTTTAACTTGAACAATTGTTAGAGGACAGCAGTTAGTAAATCAATAAGGCACCATTTTGTAGCCCAAGTTGACAGATTTCTTAAGATTGCATAAAATATCCAATCCTACATAATACATTGGGTAGAGGAGAAAAACTGGGGAATTAGATAACTGATCACCACCTCTCTACTGATAATCATGGAAATAAGAGACCCTTTTCAAGCATATCCAAGCACTGCACATATCAAAGCAAGACATGTTACATTGTTAGTACCAACTAGTGAAACTTTGTGGAAGCTTCGATTGACCTTTGGGAAGTAAATTACAGATTGTTTAAGTTAAAATGAGATAATTTGTTACACCACCAGAATTCCTGGAATTTCTTTGGAACTCAGCTTGCAAATATATAATTTAACCAAGATGGTCAAAACAGCAAACACAATTTGGAAGCATGTCTGGTCATTTCCCATGACTTCTATTAATTAATTCGGAGTTCATATCGCAAAAGGACCATTTTTAAAAACACTCCAACTTGGTTCCCAGCTTGTTGATTAACAGCACTGCATGGTCAGTGCACCATTCAGAGCCGTAGAGGATCGTTCCCAGCTTGGTTCTCCTGGCTGGTGGTCTTGCAATTGCTCAGAAATTTTCAACCTGCCAAGTATTTTCTTTTCACAATTTATGGTCTGCCACACATATGATCGAATGAACTATTGGGATGAGTCAAAATAAGGAATCAAGGCCTGATTGGCACGGACACATTATCACGAAGAAGTTGTTTCAAATGTCTCTGCAAAGTGTTTGCAGGTATCCAAGAATGATTTTCAACTGTTATCTTATTGGTTAATTAATGAAGTATGCGATAATAACTTTACTGTTATCGGTTTCTTAATGAAGTATGTGACAGTAATTCATATTTATGCTTTGTATAATTGTATATAGGGTAGCTAAACTGTTAGAAGACAGCAGTTATTATCAACAATGCACCATTTTGTAGCTCAAGTCGACAGATTTCTTAAGATTGCATAAAAATATCCAATCCTACATAATACACTGGGAAAAGGAGAAAAACCGGGGAAATAGATTAACTGATCATGGAAATAAGAGATACTTTTCAAGCACATCCAAGCAAGACATATTACATTGTTAGTACCAGCTAGTGAAACTTTGTGGAAGCTTCGATTGACCTTTGGGAAGTAAATTACAGACTGTTGAAGTTAAAATGAGAGAATTTGTTATACCACCAGAATTCCTGGAATTTCTTTGGAACTCAGCTTGCAAATATATAATTTAACCAAGATGGTCAAAACAGCAAACACAATTTGGAAGCATGTCTGGTCATTTCCCATGACTTCTATTAATTAATAGAAGTTCGTATCGGAAAAGCTAAAGATAATTAGCATAAAATAATGCAGCAAAGAAATTTATTGCGTTCTTTCCCGGTCTACTTGGCACAACCTGGCAGAGCAAAGCCTTTTCTATTGAAGACCTGCCGAAGCTTGATTTTCAGACCACTCCGTTTTACATTTTATGACAGTCTCCTCGTTTCGCTTCCACGCTTTAAAACATCTACACAGGTTATCTGCACTCTAAACTATTTCTTCTTATATTTAAATAGCACTAAAAGAGCATATACTGCAAAGTGCAAGCGAGCACTTGATCTAATCCATGTTAGCGCAGTAACCCACGTCGAAACTATCTAATCCATGTTAGTGTAGTAACCCAACCTTACAGAACTCTTAAACTAGTTTAAAATTAAGATAATTATACATGATGTAATCACAAAAGTTGCAATTATTTTTTTTAAAAGAAATTAAAAAAATAGAAGCGTAAAAGTATAACCATGTTCATCTAGGTAATCAACAAAGTTAGAACAGCAGATTATGGACTGCAATTAATAGTTCGTGAATCAGTACTATGAACTTGAAAATAAATCAATAATGAAGATCTTAAAAGCCAGGACGTTTTAGTTCAAGAGGCAGACTGTGTTTTGCAACAAGGTTAATTTCATCCCTCATCGAAGTCGACAGAGAATATCTAATTTAAGTGTTGTATAAAAGCAGAGCTGGCCTATTGTTTAAAGCATACCTTTCTCGGCCTTTTGGCTAAGATCAAGTGTAGTATCTGTTCTTATCAGTTTAATATCTGATATGTGAGTCATTGGCTCACACGATATTAAATTAATTTTTTAAGGGGGAAGATCCTTCACAATAACTTGCTATTGGGTTCTTCATGAGTCGCCCAAGTGTTGCATTACTGCTTAGGCCTGGCTCACCCCACTAAAACATAGTTCAATGTTTAGCCTTGAATTCATGTTCTAAGCTGTACAGTTGATAAAACTCTGGTGCGGATCATATAACTTCATGTTTATACCAAACAAACATAAAACATTTGATAAAATACCTGTGAAAGTTATCCGCAACTTAAGAACAGATTTGTTGTTAGAAATTGTACTCATGTCTGCTTTTCAACACTCCTGATGAATAAAAAAGATGCCATCACTCTTTATAATTATATCGCTCCTGCATCAATTCCGTCACGGATTCATATGAATGGTACGATGTTATGAAGGAATTGTATTAAATGACAAGCACAACATAAAGACAAGTTTCACAACAGCAAACAGGAAAAAGAATAAAATTCAGCAGGCAAACTGTTATTCATTCACACAATCGCCTTTTTACATTCGTACAGGGTGGCTCTGAAAATTCAGTTGAATACCCCCACGGTTGGGGAGGATGGCAGATGACACAAATTATTTCAAATCTCAACCTTTAAAGGATTTATCAGCTTTTACTAAATGAAACTATACTAATAACATAGAAGGCAGCTTCTACTGGAGACGAGAATACCGATGGTTGCATCCGTGTTAGCAAACATGTTACAATTCATTTTGTGATGCAAAGTCTAAAGTTCACTTCATAGTAAATAACATGTTAAACCATGGAATGTGCTCACCACATGTTAAACCATTTCAACCCACTTAAAACAAATTTCCAAAAGGCAGGTTACTCACAACTTGGATAAATTATAGTTAAAAAAATATATAAAATTTGACGACGACTAATATTTATGACCAAGTGGAATATACAGCCTTTGGTGCCTAGGGGATAAACAGCCTCCACTCTCTAATTACAGAATTTCTAGCCAACTAATCTATAATCAAGGAACATGACATACACTATTCAACATAAACACAAGTCTTACGGTTGAAAGTCACCACTTCATCAAGCACAAACTAAAAAGTAAAATAATATACGAAATACTATTTTGTGGGGATTAAGTACTTTGCATGCTATAAGCAAATGTTGGACATTCACTTCTAATTTGGGATGCGACCAGCTTTATTTTTTAAAAATATTACATATAAATAGAAAAAATTAACAATCACAATACATACATAAAATATTTGTTAAATTGTAAAAAAATAGCAAAGATACAACTAACGGGGAAAAAACATAATTTGAGATTTCCTTACCAATTGAATGGCGCCATTAGATGCACTAATTTTAATTTCTTTAATAAAAACTAATAAATACAATTAGAATACAAATCAATCTTAATTTAATACCTTTTTCTAGTTACATTAGGAGTCTAATACAGTTTAGTTACATTAGGAGTATAATTGAAGTAACAACTAATTTCAACTAGTCCTAAGCAATGGCCTACTCTTCTCAGTTTAGTTATTGTTTCAATATATTCACATAGTTGTTAAGTCTACAGTTCAAGCTCTAAAATTTATGCAATACACCCACTAAAGGATATAAACCAAATCATAACTCAAGTTTCAACAGTGTCTGTACCAACGTAAAAGACCAGAGAATCTTACTTATTATGAGCACATTTAACATTTAACCTATGTTCTTTATGTATGTATGTACATAAATCAATGTTCTTTATGTACCAAAAAAGTAAACAATCTATCTTATAACCTAATTAATCACCATTTAAATAGTGAAATATGAAACATAGAACTAAAAACATACTCTAAACAGCTGAAATATGTGAGAAAATATATCGGATAATAGAGTTTACTTACCGGAAAGTGACGACACAATGTTGCATATGATGGACACTAACTCCTCATTTCATCTTCTTGCACAAGGAGAAAGTACCGGCATATTAGAGGCACTTAAGGCTCTGTCAGGATCCTTTTCTACAATGACAGTATACGCATTAGATTGAATTACGGCTTGTCACAAGCTAACAGATTACACAAAGAAAGGTAGCAGCGAATAAGTTCTCAAGCGAGCAATCAGTACATCCTGCACATAAATTTACCTTGCTACAAAAAACTCTAGAATCACCAATCCACATATCTCACATCTATCTTAATATTAATATTGCTAAACAAATTAACAACTATTTAGCCCACAAGCCCCTCCTAGAATTACCGGGTTCCGTATGCTTATTCAATTTTTTGGGAATTTGAAATAAATTCCACATTACAAGAACAAGGTAAACAACATTGCCAAAGACTCAAAATCACATATCTCACATCTATATTAATATTACTAAATAATTAAAAAATTAAAAAAAAAACTTCATGTACCAAAAGGCATCAATATCTTATAACCTAACCATCATTTAGATAGTGAAACAGCATATGAGATATAAACAACTTAAATATGTTAACATGTATGACAAAACTGATAGCGTGTTTCAAACATGCTTTTAACATGCTCTTGTGTTTCATTTTCAATGCACATTTCCGATGAGTAGAAGCACTAAAATAAAATACCCGAAAATGGGCCCGGCCTGCGAACCTTAAATGAACCTCCTTTTTTCTCGAAAATTCGACCAGGCCCGAAACCCGAAAAACTCGGATAAAAATCCGGATTTATAAAAGTCCGGATCGAAAAAAAACTCGGATAAAAACCCGGTTCGGCCCGGATAAAAGCCCCGGCTTTTTGAAAAGTCCGATTAAAAAAACAATTTTTTATATAAAATTTGAAAATATACAATACTTTTTATGATTTTTCACTTACCAGAACAAATAGTATTCAAAGAAGTGTCATTCTGTCCTCCAGGCACCAATACCCTCATGTGTTATCCTCCACATACCACAACATATGCAATCTCCTCTCCGACCTTTAGGATAATATCTCCTTCGTCTACCAAAGTATCCACACACTTTCCAAGACCTTACTAGTCAGATACTTCTTTGCAATTAGGTCGATTAAAGTCACATAATCCTCCATGCAGTCATTAAAAGAGAATATACGGTGTTTGAGGAATCTTTTAATTCAGAAAGTCAAAAAGCTATGTAAATGGATATATATGCATTTTAAATATACATAACCATATAACACAAACAATGTCCTATGTATTTTATTAAAAATGCTGGAGAAGCCCAAGTAGTGTTTTAAGTATTTGTCAAAAATTGGTGATGATTTGTTATAATAAAATTTAATTAAAGGGATAAACAGCTTTCACCATAGTAAAGATTTTTTTATTTAATATTTTTCAGACAAAAGTCTTATTTAATATTCATTCAAAAAAATTGAATGCATTTGTTTTTCTATTTGATTTATATAATTAATAACATGCAAGTTTTCGGAGTGGAGTGGTTAGCCATAATATAGAAGAAGCACATCGAGAACTAAAATAATGGTAAAAGAGGACATGAGAGAATTGTTACTAATATATTTACATATCCTCTTAGTTTTATGTTATACAATATTATGTTTTCTAACTTGTAAGATATAGGAGACATCCAAAATGACCTTAAAACAATATCTTGCAACTCTACTTGAAACTCTAAATTATCATTTGATGGCTCTTATTCTGGAACTTATGTACTAGCTAGAAATGGTGATGTATATTTCAACTGACGGTCTACTACTATTTAGAAATTGCACATGAGAATTTTTTCAAGAGGAATTTCAGAGGTCATGGGATAATCCATACATTCCGATCCATCTTTAGTTTTGAGCATACATACTTCTTTGAGACAGGGATGTATGCTTTGCCTCCTCAAAAGTTGGAAAGGTTTTTGCATCAAAATATTCATCTATAGCAGCTCTCAAATCACATGCATCATGATACTTTCCGATTACGAAATCTTTGCTTGCCAAAAATTTGCTTAGATCTCCCTTTTCTCTGAACACACCTCTCAAGGTGCCCTCCGTTATTTAACACCTCTTCTCGATGCACAATAACACTTTCATTATGTCCCCTGGGCTCCATAACACTTATATTATGTCCTACATACACCAATACCCTGCCATGCTCTCCTTCACCTACCGTAACATCTCCAATCTCCTCTTCGGCCCTTTAGATAGTTTCTCCTTCACCTACCAAAGTATCCCCTACAATACCCAAAACCTTATTAGTCATACACTTCTTTGTAATTATACCGGTTAAAGTCACTAATCCTTAATCCAGTCATCAAAAGAGAATCTACAGTGTCCGAGAAACCTTTTAATTCAGAAAGTCAAGAAGTTAGGTAAATGTATATATACATTTAAAATATACATAACCAAATAACACAAATAATGAACTATATAGTTTATTAAAAATGTTAAAGTATTAAAAATGTTAGAGATGCCAAAATAATATTTTAAGTATTTTTCAAAAATCAATATTGAAGTAAAATTTAATGAAAGGGATAAGTAGCTTTCATCCTAGTAAAGATTGTCTTATTTAATATTTTTATGACATAATTCTTATTTAAATTTTAATTGAGAATACATTTGTGTATTTACTTTCCTATTTGGTTTATATAATTAATAGCATGCAAGGTTCCGGGGTGTAGTGGTTAGTCAACACATAGAGACCAACATAATGGTAGAAGAGGACATGGGAGAATTGGTACTAATATATTTACATATTCTCCCAGTTTTCTGTTATACAATATTATGTTTTATCACTTGAAAGACATGGGAGATATACCCAGAATGACCTAAAATAATGTCTTGCAGCTGTACTTGCATTCAACTATCATTTGATGACTCTTATTCGCGAACTCATATACTAGCTAGAAACTGTGATCTATATTGCAACTGACAGTCTACTACTATTTAGAAATTACGTATGAGAAATTTTTCAGGAGGAATTTCAGAGGCCATAGAATGATCAATAGAGTATGAGCCATCTAGTTTTTAGCAGGTATACTTCTTTGAGATAGGGATGTATGCTTTGCTCCTTAAAAGTTGGAAATGTTTCTGTTTCAAAATATTCATCTATAGTAGCTTTCAAATCACATGCATCATGTTACTTTCCGGTTACGATATCTTTGATTGCCAAAAAACTGCCTAGATCTCCCTTTCTCTGAACACACATCTCAAGGTGCCCTCCCATATTTAACACCTTTTTTCCAAGCACAATAACACTTTCATTATGTCCTCTAGGCACCATAACACTTCCATCATATCCTCCATGCATCAATACCCTCCCGTGCTCTCCTCCACCTACCATAACATCTCTAATCTCCTTTCCAGCCCTTAAGACATTATCTTTTTCACCCACCAAAGTATACCCACACTTCCCAAGACCTTTTTAGTCAGATACTTATTTGAAATTAGGCCGGTTAAAGTCAAATAATCCTCGATGCAGTCATCAAAAGAGAATCTACGGTGTTCGAGGAACCTTTTAATGTAGAAAGTCAAGAAGCTAGGTAAAAGCATATATGTGCATTTCAAATATACAAAACCAAATAACACAAACAACGACCAATACATTTTATTAGAAATGTTAGAGTATTAAAAATGTTAAAGATACCAAAATAGTAATTTAAGTATTTGTCAAAAATCAGTGTTGATTCGTTATAATAAAATTTAGTGAACGGGATAAGTAGCTTTCACCATATTAAAGATTGTCTTATTTAATATTTTTTTTGACAGAAGTCTTATTTAATATTCATTCATAAAATATTGAAAGCATTTGTTTTCCAATTTGGTTTATATAATCAATAACATGAAGATTCTGGAGTGGAGTGGTTAGTCAACATATAGAAGAATCACATTTATTGTGCAAAACGTGCCTTAACAAAACAAGACCAGGTCACTTCGACAATCCTAAGATTCAATTGAATTGTAATTTTATGTAATTTGTAATGGTATTTCTCGAGTCTGTAAAAATGTTTGAATAAACTAGATTGGAGTATTTTTGTAGTAAACAACCAACAAGTTAGGAATAAATCTTCGGAAGAAGATCAAGCCTGATTATGCCTCATAATGAAGAAAAACTGTTTGGTGAAAAATAAAGTTGTAGATTGAAAAATATTTTAAGTCAAATGTCAAGAAGTCACAGATCAAGAAACGTCAAGAAACATATCGGGAAGTCAATTTGGATTGTAGAGAAGTCTCTTTACTTGTAGAGAAATCTATTTACTTGTAGAGAAGTTAATTTGACCTATACAGAAATGGAGATGTCGACAAGTCAATTTGGCATGTAGAGAAATGGAGATATCGACAAGTCAAAACACATGTAGAGGAGTGGAGATATCGACAAGTGGAGATACCGACAAGTCCAAACACGTGTAGAGTAGTGGAGATGCCGACAAATCATCTACACATGTAGAGAAGTGGAGATATCGACAAAGAATTCTACATCTCGATACAGATATCTCCATACACTTTGAAGATCTCGATAACAACTTCAATTACAGAATGCATCTATCACTGCAAATTTCTATTTGGTCTGTTGAGTTCCATAGCCTAAACACAAATTTGATTTTCTTGAAAGTAATTTCTAAAATTTAAAAAAAAACAAGAAATACACATTCACCCCCCTATGTGTGCATTTCATACATAACACACAGATAGACCAATGTAATGGCGGGAGGGGACATGAGAGAATCGGTATTAATATATTTACATATCCTCTCAGTTTTCTGTTATACAACATTTTTTTCTAACTTATAAAAAATATTACATTGATTATTGAATAATAAATAATATAATTTTATGATATTATATTTGTGAATAATGAGAGAGCGACATGTTTAACGAGAGAACAATTTTTTAAACTTTCCAACTTATTATATTTATTTATTATTCATAATTTCAGAATGACAAAAATCAGATAAGAAATGCAAAAAAAAAACTGTGAAGCGCGGCTTAGTAAACTACTCCCTCCATCCCAATAGATTGTTAATATTTGAAATAGAGAGTTCGACACACATATTAATGCTCTTATCTAATATAATTCTATAACTTATTTTGATTTTTTTAAAATAAAAAATTAAACATTTAACATTTTTCAGAAGAAAAAGATTTTAAAATAATTTATGTAATAATAGTAGATTAGAGCCTTAAAATTTGTGTCGAAGATCCTAATCTTTTTTCAAATAAAAAATAAATTAAAAGTGAGTTTTTGACGGAACTTGAATATAAATACCAAAAATGGAAAATCAAGGAAGTAGATCCATATTTGGGCAACATAATATATTTAACAAATCGAACAATATAAGTTCTACAAATATATAGGCTAGCCATCAAATAGAAGCTAATATTAGAATAAAATTATAAATCAATGATCACTTATTAATTGATATAGTTATAATTAGTGATTATAAAATAGAGAGGATTGCAAAATGCACCCCTTAATTTTGGTCAAAATTCAAAGTTGTATAACTGTTTTGAACAATTGCAGATTGCATCCCATTTCTTTCAAACCCGTTACAAGTTGCACCCCTTTTGTAATTTCCATCAAATATTAGTTATAATTAGTGATTATAAAATAGAGAGAATTGCAAAATGCACCCCTTAATTTTGGCCAAAATTCAAAGTTGTATAACTGCTTTGAACAATTGCAGATTGCATCCCATTTCTTTCAAACCCGTTACAAGTTGCACCCCTTTTGTAATTTCCATCAAATATGACCGTTAACGTGAAATGTTTGAATGGTAAAGTTGGTGTATTAGTATTTGAATGGTAATTGCAGCTTGCAACCCCTAACTTTCAGCTCGCATGCAAAATGCACCACTTTGTCAGTTACAACTAAAATAATGAGGGTAAAATATGAATTTTAATATAAATTTTAAATAAATTTTGTAGTCATAATTCGAAAAAGCTAAAAATATTTATAATAATGAATTCTTCCCCTACATTAAAAAAAATAATAACGTCACATTATTTAAAAATAATCGATGCAATTGATTTAATATTAAAATTTAATATACATGTAATTTAAATTAATTTTAGTGAATTATAAATTTTTGGAATTAACACCATGTAATAAAAACTAAATTTGAAACTATGACTCAAAAATTGAAAAATATAAAATATATGTAAAATTCATTTTTAACACAATTTAGAACATATAAATATTTGTTAATTAATTTTTTAAGCTGAAATTCATATTTTTCCCCTGCCCAATAAAGGAAACTAGGCAAAAGAGGTGCTTTTTGTACCGAGTTTCAAAGAGAAGGATGCAAATTCTGAAAATAGGTGTATAATATTGATTTTGGACCAAAATTAAAGGATACAAAATGCAATTCTCTAAAAGATATAAGTATGTTTTAATTATGAAAGTACTAAATTACCCCATTGACTAACGTTAACGGTCATATTTGATGGAAAATTTGCAACGTGAAACGAGTTTTAAAATAATGGGATGCAATTTGCAATTGTTCAAAACAGATATATAATTTTGAATTTCGGCCAAAGTTAAGGGGTAAATTCTGTAATTTTCTCTATAAAATAATACACTTATTATTGTTAATAAATACAAATGTAAAATATATATTGTTAAGCTGATCACAAGGTGCATCTGTGTGTGTGTGAGAGTGAGTGTCTCAATAAATTGAAGTGTCTTTAGCCATAAAAGATTGTATGAACATCTCAGATTACGGAGTCAAAATCAATATGTGAAACTGATATCCTCTAATATGTTCTTTATATGTTGTAGGTTAAGGCTGAGCATTTGGCAGCTAAGGTTATTGTTATATGTTTTACGCCCATTCTTCTTGATATACATACTTGGCGTTACTATGTACCCCTGCTGGAGAATCTGTACAATGATTTATATCCTCACAACTGTTTCGAGGTCGTTTTTGTCGCTGTTAAAAATGATGCTGATCAGGATCATGTTCGTTATAGAGACTGTTGCAAACATCTTGAAGAAAAGGTTTCCCTGAAATATCTGCTGATAATCCAACTGTTTTGATTGTTGATTCGACAGGCATGGTTTTGCAGCAATGTCATGATGCTTATTATATTCTTGAACTTTATGGAACCTTGGGGTATCCTTTCAGTGATGAAAGGATACAATTTTTGCAATCAGAAGATGATGCAATTGCAATGCAGCCGTCTTTGCAGTCTCTTCTGGCCTCTCCTCAACGTGATTATGTGATATCAAACAAAGGAGACAAGGAAATTTTATTTACTAAATAGAGAACATAATTTCGAAATCCTAGTCCCTGATTCATTGTGTTAAATGTTATTATGCATGTACATGTTGAATGAAGTTATGCAATCTCTTTAACAGCACTCCTACTACTGGCAGGTACCTATTCACACTCTTGAAGACAAGGTGGTAGCCATATATTTTTATGAAGAAGATGGGTCTGAGGTAAGTTGTATGAACATCATTGGTGCATGTTATATATATGATTTAAAACAGAGAAGCCAAATGTAAAGTTACAAAGTATACGATTCAACGACTACTTTACGTGCTTAAATTAATTCCTGAATCTAACTTGTAGGTTCCTGTCTCTCAACTTGCTGGTAAAAATGTGCTTGTGTTTTTCAATTCTTATGGTTTAGACACCGAAAGGATAGAGTTTCTCAAGATATTAAAAGGAAGGCACTCAAAGGGGCACTCAAGATACCAAAGGGGGAAGAAAACTGATCATCACCTCTAATAATTCAATTCTTGCACTTGGTTGTATTGCAAGACTAGAGCGTAATTAACAGCGCTCTGTGGTCTTCTCATATTTCTGAACAATCTGAGTCCTCTCATTGATTTGTTTGGCCGACTCGGCCTGACTCATCTTCTTCTCAATCCTCGTCTTCTGAATTGACTGTCTCACTTCCGTCGCCACTCTCTCCAGCGCCACTGGTTCTGCTGCCGCGTCCAGCTTCCTCGCATCCAAGATCGGAGCTGTGGTTGTCTTCTTGTTCTGACCGGCAGTATGATTCTTCACTGCACCATGGAGAGAAGTAGAGGATCATTCTCAGCCGGGTTTCCTGGCTGGGGTGGTCTTGCAGTTGTCTGACAGATCTTAACCTTTTTTTCCTTGCTGTTGCTCAGAAATTTTCAACCTGCCAAGTTTTTTTCCTTTTTCACAATTTATGGTCTGCTACACATATGATCAGAAGAACTACTGGGATAAGTCAAAATTTTTGAAGAAAAAATGCTTACCTTTATAGAGCTCAGACCTCAGACAAGTTGCAAAAGGAATCAAGGCTGATTGGCTCAAGCACATTATCTCGAAGAAGTTGTTCTGATGTCTCCGCAAAGTGTTTGCAGGTATCAAAGAATGATTTTTAACTGTTATTGGTTTATTAATGAAGTATGCGATAATAACTTTACTGTTATCGGTTTCTTAATGAAGCATGCGACGGTAATTTATATTTATGCAAGTCAACTGCTTTGTATCTAGGATAGCTAAACTGCTTTGTAAATGAGGTAAGTTGTATCAACATCATTGGCGCATGTTTTATATATGATTCAAAACAAAGAATCCAAACGTAAGTCACAAAGTACATGATTCTACGACTACTTTATGTTCTTAACTTAAACCTTGAATCTAACTTGTAGGTTCCTGTCTCTCGACTTGCAGTTATATGTTGAGACTATCTTCAGAGTCAGATGAATCAGATGCAGGGGAGGTTGATCCACCTGAGAGGAAGAAAAAAAAAATCAAGAAAGGAGATATGATAAATTTGCATGACCTTCTTTGGTACCAAAGACATGGATTATCTCGCAAGATATCAGGACAATCAACATGCACGTTCTTAGTTAGACGATGAGTTGTTCAATTGAAAGTCCTGTTATGTGCTATGCCAACGCGAATCTATTCATCAGACAATATGAATGCTCCTGTAACTCTGCAAGTTTACAGAGTTACATTATGTTAATTTTTTTGACAAAAATGACTACCTTATAAATGAGTATATGTTCTAAGAAAGATATTAAACATTCAACGGAAGTTTCTGAACATGATAAAAAGAATTATAAGAGATTGAAATAACTATATGCCAAGTAACAACAGCCCTGCAACAGATTGACAAGTACATTGTATCTTTAAATCCCCTTGTCACCATACCAATATAAGGAATGGCTCCTCTAACAATAAAAGTTGACCAGATTTTTAACTCGGCCCCAACATGGTTCATGTATGAGAGTTCTAACATGACTTATCGTCTACATATTGGATAATTCAAGAACTGCTATTAATTAATGACCGTTTAACAAATGTATATTGCTCATTTATCAGTCATTTGAAGAATAATTGCTTCATTTTCTTCACTACATCTAGCACTCATTAAAGGTTTCATCATCCCAAAACTAAATGAGGCATAATACAACTGTCAGAATTACCTCAGGACTGAGGCCACAGGTTCCCGTCTCTGCGATAAAGAATAATTGCTATAAATGGATTACGTTTCTAAGCATATTCTACAGCATCTCCTCTGCCCCGTATGTCCCATTCCTTCCAAGGAGCCACAACGCTAAGTCAGGATTTAGAGCAAAGAAAATGAGCTCAAACCGCACCTAAATACGACAAATATAGAATAGTTTATTGGAGAACTAATGGACTGCATTACAACATTTAAAATCACTAGAACATTTAACCAAGATGGTCAAAACAGCAAGCACAATTCGAAGCATGCCTGATCATTTCTCCATGTGCATTGAACCTCTCGGGGAGACATCAACCATAGCCTGTCGGCACAAAAACAAACAAGCTGCATACGTTACTAAACTACAGTGTAATGCATTTCATCTTTTTATAAAATAGATGTTATAGGTTTCCTGGCCCCAATTTCTTTATAATAGCCGAGTAAATTAGCTATTGACTATTGTTGCGCGGTACTTGAGAAGTCGCCAACATCACATATCAAAGAGCTGACCGGATTCCTTCTAATTAAGCACATCCATGTGATGAGCACATAGCAAACTATTCTTTCGACTTTTACTAAACTCTTTTTATATTTAAATAGCACCAAAAGACAATATACTGCGAAGGGCAAGTGTTCGTATGGTAACCCACATCAAAAATATTTTGAAACATTGTCTAGCACACCTCTAAATAAAGCAAACTATTCCTTCGCTTTTTACTAAAGAATACCCTGTGCTCGTCACTTATAGTATGCCTATTTTTGAAGGGGCCTTTCTTTTCGTTGCCTTCCTACAATCTAAGATCAGAATTATAAAAACTGCATTAGATAATGAGTAGTTCATTATAAATTTGCCCCAGGCTTGTAGAAATTGTAAGAAAGAATTGAAGGTGTTTGTAGCCAGTAAAATATCAAATGGGTCACCCTTGTTAATATTAATTACTACCTCTTGTTTGACTTTTGATGGTCAAATTGAATGAATTTTGACCGTAAATAAAAACTTATTTTTTTATTATTTTGAAAAACTGAAAAATACATATTAAAGTACATTAAATATACTTTCAAATGATATAATTTTTATAAATACTTTCGATAATCCACTATGTGAAACTTTCAGTCAAAGTTGGGTCAATTTGACCGTAAAAAGTCAAACAAGACAGATAAATTGGGACGGAGGGAGTATTTTTTTAAAATATTTTACGAGAACACATTTTTTTAGAATTTTACCGAGTATTACTCATTTGTAACTACATTTTTTTGTGACATTCATAACTAGAGGAGAAACGGATCTCACTAGGATTATTGTAAAGACCTTAATAGCTTTTGTGTTCTTAGTAGTGATCACTACATTCCCACATCGATAACATACTAAAGCAAACACTACCACCTGGATATAAGTATGGACATACTTCCAACCTTGTAACATACTTACCTGGATGGGGTCAATGAGCGATCAGGAAGGCTTATGGCCTAGATTAGTGACCTCCATTGCACTTAGGAGGGGTGCTCGTCTAAGATCTACCCAAGTGGTGGAGTCTACATCATAATTTGTGTTAGGGGTGGCTTGCGTTCGCGCAGCCCCTGCCAATATAGTTTTAAAGTTTGTGTTGTGTTAAATGTTATCCTGGTTTTGTCCCTTACTCTCTTTAAATTTGTCTTCATACTCCTTCCTTCTATTCATTTATCTATAATGCCTGATTAGAATGCATGAAATAAATGAATACAAGGTTTCGTCAAATTATGTATTCAAAAAAAAGTGGACGAGGTCATTGGATGGATTATTGTTCAAACCCAGGAAAGGGAAAACTGTTCATAAGCAGCCTGAAGGTTGTAAGCAATGTGGCAGACGTTGTCTCCCTCGAACCACAGGTAAAGCAACACAACTCTTAACTTAAATATATTTTTTTAGCAGTCTTCCTCTAGGAGGGACGGATGAAACATATTTTAAATCAAACCAAAGTAACGTCAATTAAGGAGGTGAGCAAAACCAGGTCTGCACATTCAAGTGGTGACAAAAATTTCTAAGCAGTTCATGTAGAGAGAGTAGAAAAGATTCTTTATCTAAACATCTCACCCTTTAAAGAGAGGAGTTCATGTGGTTCAATATTCTGCACTCTGCAGTCTTAACTTTTTACCGTTGAAAAAGAGATTAAAAAAACGTAATATGCAAACATCTCATAATTCATGCGGACAGACTTAAATATCCTACGCATTTGGAGCTCATCCATCACCATTGAATATGAACTAACTTCGCATCACATGTTTAGGATATCTTAGCATTTTGTGAAGATTGTGAAGATCAAGTGTACCTCATTTTCAATTCTATCGTTTTCTAAAATTACTCTATTAATAATTTACGATAACAGTGAACTACTTAAAAACGAATGTATTCTAAGTTATTTCAAAGGTAAGAAACACAAGAAGACCCACATCGTTTCAAGAAAAGCATAAATGGTTCATTATATTAAAGGAGATTCAGCACCTACAACATCTGGGCCTTGTAGCGGGGGCCTGTAACTCATGTGAGAGATTTGAGATGGTTGAAGATTGGCATGGTTCAGAAGGTCGGTCTCTGCTGAGTAATTCACAAGCATGCCCATTTCAAGTATGGAGTTGTACCATGGGTCTTGGGCGAAGGCCTGGACCTCATGGTCACTAAAGGGGAAGGCACTGCGCTAGGCAGGTTCCACTGAGCAGCGATAACTTCCCTCTCCTGTCGGTGGAAGGATAACATGCATGTTCTTGGCAAGTCCATTAGCACCTGATGAGCCACTCAACCCAACAACCATCTTTTGTTATTTTTTTTAAAATGCTGGTTGCTGGTGAGCATGTGTTGTCATTTTTTCAGCCTGATGTGCATCATCATTGTTATGTTTCTTTCCCTGCCTTTTCACTGGATTTAGCAACGTACTCAACTTAAGCTCACAGTTGATGTGGTCTAAAAAGGTTGGAGCTTATGTTGGTTGTCTCTCATGAATGCACCAGAAAGGGAATTAAACAGGCACTTCAAAATTGTGCCATCTGTTTTGGCGATCTCAAACTATTGACGGGGAATGAGCCGCACACTTCTATGTTGTGTGATCTCAGTTTCTTGCTTTAAATCCTGAACTCAGTGTTGTGCATACAAGGCAAGATGCCTAAGTTATTTATTAGCAATACATTAGTCCCTCCAAACTGATAATAATCTAAATTTCCTCCTCATAACCCCCAAAATATTAACTTCTCATCATATTCTACAAGTAAACTGGACATAAAAAAAATGTTTAAGATAAGGCTTCTAGCATGAATACAATATCTAAGAAACTAGCTAATTTTTAGTCTTCCCAATAAGGGAAACGAAAGAGCAAGAAACAAGAAATAGGCCACAAGAAATGAGAATCATAAAAAAGGTTGCATAATACCAACATTTATTTTTTATGGGATACCTGAGAATGTTTCAGCTTCAGCTTGCAGTGAATGTCCTGCAACACAAGTGCAGACTAACTTCAGGCAGTACGACATAGAGACCATTTGATTCTAGAAATTGCACTTCTGTCCTTGGTTTACTACAGCTTTTCAACACTATAAAGGAAAAAAAATGATGCCGTCACTTTTGATAATTTTATCGCTACTGAATCAATTGCAGTAACCTAATAAATGCTCCTTTTACGTCAACCAGTCACTGATCTATATGAATTGTATGTCATGAATGAATTGTACTAAAAGACTAGCACAACAAAACGAAAAATTTAAGCACAACATCAAACAAGAAAAAATTATAAGCAGGAAACGGAAACTAACCAGTGACTAGCTTAGAATTTAAAGAACAGTCTGCTAAAACTTTAAGCCATAACAATCCCATAGGAACGCAATGTTCGCGCAGCTTTGTTATCCATAACACCTAATGCATCAAGCATTGCATGAGCACAATTATAGATTCAAAGCCTTCATGTTGGCATACACTTGATTTCTTTTAAAAACCTCCCACATTGGCCAAGAATAGTGTTAACTTATTCTTTATATAATAACAGTTTAATTACATACATTGTCCCTTCGGGGACATCCGATAAAATTGGAACGATACAGAGAAGATTAGCATGGCCCCTGCGCAAGGATGACACGCACAAATCGAGAAATGGTCCAAATTTTTTTGCCAATCAAATCTAGGAAATGGACCATAGTTTTGTTACAAAACTCTTTCCGTTCAAAATCTAGCCATGAAATCAGGGCTGGAGGAAACCTACTACGAGTCCAAGATCCCCGAATATATTTTTTAAAATTATTACATAAAATTAGAAAAAAATTACAATCACAATACATAGGAAAAATATCGGTTAACTGTAAAATATTAGCTAAGATACAACCAACCAGAAAAAAAACGTACTTCAAGATTTCCTTACTGATTGAATGGCCATTAGAGTCCACTATTTTTAATTTATCCAATAAAACTGATGAATACAAATAAAATACAATCACTCTTAATATAATACCTATTACTACTTTACTAGTTATAACTTATATTAATAGTAACAACTAATTTTAACTACTTCTGACCAATGGCCTATACTTATAAAGTTACTACGCACCTGCATGCACTCACACATCCTCCTAACTTCTATAGAGTAATTATGTATGCACTCGCCCATTCTTAACCGCACAATATGCCAGTTCCTAGTTTAGTCCTTTATTTTTGACATATCGACTAAATGGTGCAGAATTAGAATTTTAATTCTCAAATTCAAGATATTAAATGGACCATATCTATAAGTGAAATCTAGAAACATGCACTAAGCCTTTTATATCATGCCCTCTTGAACCTAGCCATGAAGTCACCTTCTTTTAAATGTACGACCGACAATTAAGAGATCAAAAGGTTTCTAGTTGCACAAATTGAGGTTTCGTTCCTGGATTCTTAAGCCGGCTCGGATACGATATGCTTGTGAATTTAAGTTTCGAGATAAATCAAAAGTAAAATGCCTATCTAATTAAGCTGCTATTGGATCCAATGAGATAAATCTTTAGCAATCAACACAATCCTTGTTTTCGTTATCAACTCCAACAAGTTGAACACTGATGGAGGTTAAATAGTATCTTAAGAAGTGTCACTGTACACAACAAAACTTTTTCAATTTAGCTAACTTTGCGCCCTTACCAGATTCATGCCCACTTATGTTTTTCACCGTAAATAGCGTTCTTTAAACTTTTGTACACGTAACAAATTGCTTCCTTGCTGCTGCATTGAATCAAATATACATTATTAATCATTTTTATTCAAATCAATTATGTAAAACAGAGTTTTGCTTAACAGGTTATAGGCTGCAATATGAACAGGTACTTGCACAAGGAAAAAGTACGGGCAGATTAGAGGCACTTAAGGCTCTGTCACGATCCTTTACTACAGTGACAGTATACGCATTAGGTTGAACTACAGCTTGTCACAAGCTAACAGATTACACAAAGAAAGCTAGCAGCGAATAATTCTCAAGCGTACAATCAGTACATCCTGCACATAATTTCACCTTGCTACAAAAAACTCTAGAATCGCCAATCCACATAACCCACGTCTATATACAGAATTATACAAGCCCCTCTTAGAATTACCAAGTTCCATATGGTTATTCATTTTTTTGGGAATTCAAAAGAAATTCCACATTGCATGAATAAGGTAAACAACATTATCAACATCACATATCAAAGAGCTGTCCGGATTTCTACTAATTGAACGCAACCACGTGACCATGTGATGAGCACAAAGCAAACTATTGTTTCACCTTTTACTTAAAAATAACGTGTGCTTGTCACTTACAGTGGAATATTAATATCCTATCTTCAAGGGGGTTTCTGTATGGATCTCCGAGCAATTCAAGCTACAAGACTAATGCAATCCACCGACTAAAAGGGTTTACCAAACTCTGAAGTGTTTTAACAAACCCGTCCATCTGTGTCGTAATTATTTCAATATATTCACATAGTTGTTAAGTCTACAATTCAAGGTCTAAAATTTATGCAATACACCCACTTAAGGGATAACTAAATCCTAACTCACGTGTCTGAATATACTGGTTCAACAGTGAGAACATAACTATTAAGGCAAGGGACATGATTGCATAAAAACATATTACCATTAAATACTTCATCATCATAACCTCTGATTTGAAGGGACGTACGAAACAACCCCGAATGTCTGAACCAGCCAAATGTTGATTCCCGTCTCAACTCCAAAAGTTAAATGGCTGATGGAGCATTTCCTTATGAGAAGTGATGCCTACATATTAAGAATGAAATTTGAGCAAGAGGTCAATTAATGTATAGAATCAGCTTTTAATTTTGTTCGAATAAAACATAAACAAAACATATAAAAGAAAATATAAAAAATGGAACGGAATTACATCAAATGATTTCCACCTTGAATTTTGGACTAAAAAGGTCCACAAAAGAAAGTAGATTTGCAATTGAACCGAGTGCATTTATTTTCTTACACGGAGATGTTAATTTTTTTGTCCTCTGTAACTTTAAAAAACAGAATGCAGATAGTACTTGTACTGATTTATTTTTCCATACCTGCTTTTAGATGTTATACAAGTTAACTTCTCGTAGGTAAATTTTTGGAATGCACAATATTTATCCATCCTTCCTTTCTATTTACTTGCCTCAAGCATAACTCTAGAAACGATGAAGACCGGAAGAATATATTGTTGACAATTGCAGTGACAGCCACTTGGTCAAAAACTTTGAGTAGAAAGATGAATTCCTTGATATTAGTAGAAATCCCTGAGTCATTCAAAACAGAACATGAGATCAAAAGAATATGTTAATGCAGTCATACTATGTAGAGCTGGCAATTTGGTATACAACATGATAAAACGACACGAGAACGACACGATATAAATGGATATGTGTTCAGCTTTTTGGTACACGAACACGAAAGTACACGACACAAAAGAACACGAAATCTAAACGGGTACGGATATGTGTTTACCCTTAGATACACGACACGACACGAAAGTACACGAAATAATAAATTTTTTAATAATTTTTTTAATATTTGTATATTCATTTATATAAATATACATATTACTATAATATTATATGTATATATACATAAAATTCATGTATATTTATAAAGTTATATCCAAAAATATACAATTATATGTAAATATATATATTTGTAATATATATATAAATATTTATATGTAAAATTATATCAAACTATATAATATTTTATATATTTATTAAATTATTTATTTATTTATTTTTATACACGAAACGATGAGTTACGGATATGTGTTTACCCTTAAGTACACGAATGCTAAACGGGTCGGATATGTGTTTGTTCTTCACTACACAAAACACGAAAGTACACGATACGAAAAGTATACGAACGACATAAATTGCCAGCAAATAATGGGACCAAATTGTTGGAAGATGCAAATGTTCATAGTGATTAGCAGAACTCAGAATTAAGTTCACCAGTTCTTCTCCGGTTCTAATAATCAATAAACTCTTACAAAACAAACACTGCCTTATGCGTGAGAAGAGGACTCTGTCTGAACTCTGAAGTAGGTGTACGTGTACAACACACACTCAAACATGCTTTGAGTGTCTTGGAAATCGTGATGCTTGTCAGTTGCAGCTTAGGCCTCGAGACTTCCCTTTAAAATAATAATCTACTACTTTAGTCCTCGGGCCCGTACCGGTTAATATCTAGTTTATTTGAAATGAATGTTTTAGTTTAGTTTAGAAAAATCAAGTAGATATTAAAAAAATATTTTATATTAATATTTTTTTAATATGGAAAAAATAATTTCATCAATAATATATTAATCATTTATGAAATAATATTAATAAAAAATTGCATCGCACGGGCGAATAAGATGTAATTTGATTCACCTCTCGATTTAGTTTAGTTGTCTCTTTTAATCACGACAGTCACATGTTTTTAATAAAATAACTATGACAATTCGATCAAAATTTTTTTAGTGTCTCTTGTTGGCTCTTCGTGGGAGGAATGCCGATCAAAATTGTCAACTTTTAGCTTCATTCGGCACTTTCCTAAAAATAAAAATGATGTCATGTGACCTACTAAAAACATGTACTTTCATATTTATTTTTAATTATATTTGTATATAAATATTTTGACAACTTTAAATGCTAATTGTTATAATAAATTTTGATAAGAAATATGTCAAAAAGTACGGTCCCAGAACAAAACAATAATATATTAGTATTACTGATGAGTTTGACAATATTAACAAACTTGAATTTGTACACCAATTGGTATTGCTCGTATGCCCACTAATTATGTAACATCGTATCAGAGTTCGGACCGATAAATGACTCAGATTCGAGTCCTTGTTATACTAATATTCTCATCTATATTATATTATAATAGACGAAATATTAAAAATTTGGTAGTCGGTTGGTCGGTACTTGCTGAAATTACTTAATTACTCTTACTTAATTATTTAAATTCTAATTATTGGGTCGAACAATTCTAATTATAATTGATCTTGTAGACAACTTCATCTATTACTTTACCAATTTCAATTCTATTTTATATCAAACTCTATATCATTATAATTTATATTAAATTCAACTTATTCTACCAATTCATATTGTAATTCATATCGACTTCTATATTATTCTAATTTGTTACTTCAGGCTAAATTAAATTTAAGCAAAATAAATATAATTATTAAGATTTAGTTGATATATCATGTGAATCAGGTTAAGATAAAATAATAATATTAGCAATCCTCCAAAAAAAATTATATAATGAACTTGGATAAATTAATTAATATATTTTATTTATCTAGGATAAAAAAATACATTATATAATTGATGCAGACTAACACAAAACTAAAATAAAAATATAATTCGACTAACAAAAATAAAATTATATATACTAATTATTCAGTCTAAAATAAAATTATCTTATTGATCTAGACTCTAAAAAAATTAAAATTAAACTAAAAATAATTAGTTTGATTTGGTCGGTGTATTGGGTATCGGGTTAAAATAAAATAATGTAAACCACTGATCTGAGATAAATCAAATTAATATTAGAATAAGTATAATTCGTATCCTACTGATGTGAACTAAAAATTCAAATTTTAATTTAAACATAAATATTATTTTTTTTAAAATACATATAGAATTATCAATAAAATTATATTGTTCAATCAGTAATATTGTCTCTTTCAAATATCTTTTATAGAATTATAGTTAATCAATTAAGTAATCATCATGCTAAAAATAATATTTTTTTAAGGTCCCGACATAATGGAGATATTATATTTTTACCCTCAATAAAATAATAATTTCGTTATAATAATATTTCCCCCTTACCAATGCTATCACTTTAAATAAGTTTAAATGTTCTAAAAAGTTATGAATATACAAGTCTACTGATATAATTATTATGAATTCATATCATATAGAGTTTTAAATGAACAAAATTAGGAATTGAATTCAATTTTTTTAAAAAAAATTATATAATATTAAAAAAAATCTGTGAGATCCGTGCATCGCACGGGTTTTAACCTAGTAATAATTAATTAATCAATGCACCATAAGAGGATGCGCGTGATCTACTTTTCATGTGTCGGGACCGGTTGATGACTTGTGTGTGGGTTTTCGAGTGACCGGAAGTGGTTAAATATTAATATAAAATTGTGATAATTGTAATAAACGGAATACAATACAATTTTTTGTTTAATTTTCACAAATTTTGGTTCATTTTGTTTGATTTTCACATTTTTTGGTTCATTTTGTTGGGAATGGAAATTTTGTATCTAAATATCAAATCATAAATAAACAATATATCCTTTCATTTAAAACTGTGCATAATCTGTGATTATATCTCACAATTAAATGTATAAGATGAAGTAAATCTTAACAAATACTTATTAATTCTTAAATAGTCTGGGAATATATCACTAGAAGAAGACGGTTTTTCTCCTATGAAGTGAGAGCTTTTGTTTTTCTCTCCCTTTTCGAAGTGTGAGAGTGTTGTCTTTTTAATGGCGAGAGTAGAGGATATCAACGATAGGTTAGCAGAAATGGGGATTGACGATGAGCAGAATACGGAACTTGTGTTTGAGGAGGAGGACGAGGACATATCGAAAACGTTTGAAACTTGTCTAGTAGGTCATTTTTTGACTGATAAGAATCTGAATGTTCGAGCTATGAAGTCCAAAATGGCGGATATATGGCGACCTGCAAAGGGGATAAATATTAAGAAGTTGAAGCCAGGTGTGTTTCTTTTCCAACTTTATCAGTTGGATGATTTGGAATGGGTCACAAATGGAGGGCCTTGGAGTTTCGATGGTGCGATGCTTATCACTAGTAAAATTGGTTATGGTGAAGATCCACTGGAAGTTCCATTAATCCATTTACAATTCTGGATTCAGTTATTTGGTGTTCCTTCAGGGTTGATGACTAAAGCAGCGGGGAAACAGTTAGGCAATTTCTTTGGTACGTTTATCTCATATGATCCTAATAATAACTCTAGTATATGGCGTGACTGCATGCGTCTGAAGATCAATGTTGATATAAGGCAGCCTCTAAAACGTAAGAAAAAGATTTGCAGGAAGAATATGTCGGAATGCATTGTCCAATGTAAGTATGAAAGACTTGGCGACTTATGTTTTGTTTGTGACGTGGTGACACACACTGAAAGGTTCTGCAACAGAAAATCAGCATCGTTGAACAAATATTGTCCTCGTGAATGGGGGGCATGGTTACGAGCTCCGACCAGGAGATCGTTGGGGCAAGAACGAAGCCGTTTTCTCCGTGATGATAGGGATACAGATTGGGACGGGAGTCAAGGAAAATTTCATGTCAATCAGCATATTCCGAGGGATTCTTTTATTCTAGTGGGATGTACCGGTGTGTATGGGCGGGATTTAAGTATTGAGTTATCTGATAAAGCTAATAGTCAGGGATTTGTTTTTAAATCTGTTGGGGAGAACTCTTTGGCGGTACATGATAGAATTACTGGGCCTACTGAGGAGGAATTAATTGGGCTAAATATGGAGGACAGTAATAAAAGGATACGTGGGCCAGAAAATTCTATGTTAATGGATATTGAGAATGGGGTTACTTCTGTTATTGGGCTTTCTAAAGTTGATTGTCCAGTTTCATCTGGTTCTGATTTGGCTCGCTTGGGCTCAGCTTGCTTGGCAAGCGAGCCAGGCCCAATGATTTTTCTTAGTTGAAAATGTCGAGGGTTGGGATCCTCTCGCACAGTTCGAGTCCTTGGAGATCTCATCAGGTCACATAAGCCTGAGTTTCTTTTCCTTTCGGAGACTATCTCGTTTGCAAATAAAATTGAGGAGCTGCGTATCAAACATGGTTTTGCTTCTTATTTTTCAGTTGATAGAGTAGGTCGTAGCGGTGGTTTAGCAATTTTTTGGAGACACAATGTTAAGTGTGAGGTTACTAGCTTCTCTCGTAACCATATTAATGTAAATTTTCTGAATAATGGGGCTGCTAGTTGGTCCTTGTCGTGTTTTTACGGGTTCCCGGAGAGGGCTCGTAGAAAGGATTCTTGGGAGCTTATTCATAAGTTGGCTAGTATGACTCGGCTTCCTTGGCATATTATTGGTGATTTCAACGATATGTTGTATCCGCAAGACAAATGGGGGGGGTGTTCCTCAAGCTACTTCTTTATTGTCTGGTTTTAAAGATGCTTTGGACGATTCTTTGCTGGTTGAATTGGATTTACAGGGAGGTGACTATACCTGGGAGAAATCTCAAAGTACCCTGGAATGGGTTAAAGAGCGTTTAGATAGAGCTTTCGCAACTCGAGATTGGTTGCTTGCGTTTCCTCTCTGCAAGTTACAGGTGGTTCCAGTGCCGGTGTCTGATCATGATCATTTGCTTCTTGATCTGTATAGTGTGGCTTTTTCTAAAAAACAATTTCGTTTTCGGTTTGAAAACACGTGGTTACAAAAGCCTTCTTTTCGTTTCCTCTCTGTAATGTGCTTTATAAGATTTTATCAAAAGTGCTAGCCAACAGGTTGAAGAGAATTTTGCCACATATTATTTCCGAAAACCAAGCCGCTTTTGTTCCTCACAGAAGTATAAATGACAATGTGCTCATAGCATTTGAGCTCATTCATCACACGAAGAAAGCAGTTGGGGGTGGGGAAGGAGATGTGGCGCTTAAGCTCGATATTTCGAAGGCCTACGATAGAGTTGATTGGAACTATTTAAGGCGTCGTCTGCAAGTTATGGGTGTTTGTGACCAATGGATAAAGTGGATGCTCATGTGTGTCAAGACAGTATCTTATGATGTTTGCTTTAATAGTAGCACTATTGGTCCAATTATTCCGTCGAGAGGAATAAGGCAAGGAGACCCTCTTTCTCCCTACCTATTTCTATTTTGTGTTGAGGGATTATCAATCTCTTTGATAAATGTTGTTGATAGAGAGGATATTCATGGTGTCAAGGTGACTCGTACAGGCCCTGTAATATCCCACTTTTTATTCGTCGATGACTCGTTTTTGTTTTTCCGGGTAAATCAAGTTGAAGCAGAGGCAGTCAAACGAATTCTGGATGAGTATGCTGTAGTTTCGGGTTAATCCATCAACTATCAAAAATCGGGCATTTTCTTCAGTTCAAATGTCAAACAAGAAAAACGAGGGCTGATTTCAAATATTTTGGGGGTTCATAATGATCTTCAGAATAGTATGTACCTGGGTTTACCCTCTCTGATTGGGAGATCAAAGAAACGTGTGTTTGGGTTTGTGAAAGACAGGTTATGGAAGAGACTCCAAGGCTGGAAAGCTAAAAAAAAATCACGTGCAGGGAAGTCTGTCCTTATCAAGAATGTTGCAACAATTATTCCTTCATATTGTATGTCCTCTTTTCTTCTTCCTGAAATGATGTGTAAGCAGATGGAAATGATGATGAATAAGTACTGGTGGCAATCAGGTTTTGCGGACAGGAAAAGAATTCACCGGGTTGGTTGGGATGGCATGAGTATGTCCAAGTGTCAGGGGGTATCGCTTTCAGGAATCTGTATGGTTACAACATTGCTCTCATGGCCAAGCACGTATGGAATTTCATTTACAAGCCTAATTCTCTTGTGTCGCGATTTTACAAGGCAAGGTATTTCTCCAACACGCATATTCTCCAAGCTATTGTGCGTCCTGGTTCTAGTTTTATCTGGCAAGGCATTGTCAAGGCAAAGAACGAAGTTATGCAGGGTTATGGATGGATTCTTGGGGATGGGAAAACTATCAAATGTTTTCAAGATCCGTGGCTAGCTGGGAAGGTTGGTTTTAAAGTCGATCAGTCTAGAGAGTATGCTGATAACACCTCTGTTGTGTCTCCATTATTTCAAGAGAATGCTAGAGAATGGGACACTAGAAAAGTCATGGAGATTTTCTCTAATGTGGATGCTGATTTGATTTTGGCAACTCGAATTCCTGCTAGTTCTGTGGATGATCGTTTGGCGTGGACAAGGACTACGAATGGCAAATATTCAGTTAAAACTGGGTATCAATTATGGCATGGTCGAAATATTGGCACTGGTAATGTGGTTCAATCGCAGGGTTGGAGTAAACTATGGAAACTTGATCTCCCTCGTAAAATCAAGGTGTTTTTATGGCGATTATGCAGAGATAATATTCCGGTGAAGTCGAGATTAATTGTAAAAGGGGTGGCTTTATCTCTTGTGTGTCCTATGTGTGATAGGGGGAATGAAGACTTACTCCATCTTTTTATGTTATGTTCTTTTGCTATGAGTTGCTGGCACTATGCAGGGTTATCTGTCGATGCAGGGGTCGATGAATCTATCCCATCTTGGCTTCTTGCTCGACTCTCGTCAATGGATATGGCTCAGATTAGTACTGTTGTCAAGGTGTTATGGGGCATCTGGTTTTTCCAGAATAAGAAGGTGTGGAAAAATAAGTTAGTTACAACATCTCTGGAAATGGATTGGAGCGCCAAATGTATTGCAGATTGGAAACGTGCTAAAGATTCTCGAGCTCCTCGGTTAAACCAGCTCCATAAGTCGAGTTCTCAATACTCTATCCGACGGAAGAAGCCAGATGTTGGGTCATTTAAACTCAATGTGGATGAAATATTTCGAGTTGGAGCTTCTTCTTTCTCTGTAGGGTTGGTGATTAGTGATCATGACGGTGCTTTTGTAGCTGCTAAATCTTTGTCGTATCCGATGGTTTCTACGGTGTTTGAAGCAGAGGCTGTAGCCATTCATGCAGGTCTGTCTTGGCTATCCTCTCTTCACTATACTTCAGTTTTCATCAAATCGGATTCTCTAGTTAATGTTCGTGCTCTCCAGTGCTCTCACGAGAATTTGTTGGAGGTTGGCCATATGTTGGAAACTTGTCGTAGTATTCTTGATTCTTTTACAGGCTTTTCCATCTCGTTTATTTAAAGACAAGCGAACAAGGTTGCTCACTTAGTAGCATCTTTACCTTGTTCTCTAAATTGTCCTTATATTGTTATGTCTCCTTCAGGTCTGTTGTTGAAGGCTATTTTGTCTGATGTTTCTTAAGAATGCAAGCTGCTTTATTCAAAAAAAAAACACTTAGAGAGAAATATCATTTTAAAAATGATAATCTCATATCAAGATTTAAAATAAAAAATAATATATAAATGCACACCATATGTCCTTATATCTCACAATTATATATACAAGATGAAGTAAAGCTAAATTGAGAGAGAGAGCTACAGAAGAATGTTCTCGATTTACAATCATGCATTATGTTAATCTATTATCCACGAGTTCTACTACTTTATATCTAAGAACGTATCAAATGACCTTTAACAAGAAAATGTTGTTATGTCTAAGTGGCATAAACATGGTTATTGCTCCATTTTGATTAACATTTTTCAATTACAATTGTTAGATATTGTTAGGAATATGTGTATTAGTTTGATGATAAGTTAAGCAAAACACTTAAGTAAAATATAGTGTTTGTAGCCTCAACGGATAAGACCACTCTGGCTATCCGTTGATGGAGTAGTTTTACTTAGAAATAAGTTTAGTATTGTAGCACATTTCAGTTTCTGTATTTAAGTTATAATTCTTAGAAGTTGTGGGAAATTATAAGTCATGTTGACTACTAGTGGATATGCAAATAGGAGGGCTAATTGTAAAAAATTTCATGCCTTGTAAGTTTATATAAATGAAGTAGTATCAACTGATAAATTAAAGGCCTTCAACGGATGAGAAACAAAGCTTCAACGGATGTCTCTAAAGCTTCAACGGATAACATCCATCAACGGATGAATGCATCAATGGATAAAGCTTCAACTGCTAATACACCAACAGATGAAAACTTCAACGGATGCTCAATTCAATAGCAGTTGACAGTGACAATTCATAAGCTGACAGAGGCACATGGGTTGACAGAGACAATTGGAATGTGGCAGCCTCTTGGAGGAATCAAGAAAATGCAGCATTTCCATTCTGGTGCAAACAAGGAAGTATTCAAAGATTCACAGATTATCCTAGATTGCATTGATAGAGAAATGAAGAAGAAACATGTGAAGAACTATTTTAAAATTGTATTTTATCTTTGTCTTCACTTGTAAACTTGGTGATATATAAACCAGGTTGTAGCTAGTAATTAGAAATGAATTTTCCAGAGCTGTTTAGAAAAATATAGAGAGAAAATCATCTAGTTTGTACTAGGACGCAGCTGTGATCAATTCTTTGAATCACAGATTTTCTGAAATACACATCTCTGGTGGAATAACAAATCCACTAGAAAAGTTTTTAAAACTTTTGTGTTCTTTACATTTGTGTCCTGAATATATATCTGTCTACACATGCTCAAAGCAATTCACACACAACTGTTCATCAAAACACTCAGCCTTTGAAACTGCTCAAAACTTGAAAAAGTTTTGAAATTTACATTCAACCCCCCTTCTGTAAATCTTGTGGCACCCTCCAAACCCGGGTCAGAAGTTTGGGGTCCACACACACACCTTAATTATAACCTGCTTATAACAATAATAAAGATAATAATAATATATGCAATGACCCTACTTACCAACCACCACGGACCGCAACAGGTTAAAGTATGCACACAAGCCAAACACACTAATATATTACAAACCGTTCAAATCCCAACTATTTCAAATTCAAACTGAGTATTAAACATTATTACAAACTTTTACAAACTTAAATTATTCCAAAAGAAGCCTACTAGCTCAGCTTTCTCAACCTGAACCCCTAGCTCTCGCGCTGGACTGGGGATCCTCTTTACCAACTGGTTCCTTTTTAACTGGAAAGAATATAAACAACATCGCACAAATGAGCTAACTAGCTCAGCAAGTCACAATGACAAAACTGAGAATAATGATCATCAGGTGAATATGGTTATGATATCAAGTGAACAATGGATTACGATTTAGAATTGGATATTATACTTTTAATTTAAAACCAAGGTTAGGCTGCTGATCAGTCACGCACTAACCCCGAGCAAGGCACACAGCATTGCTCTAACTACTGGATCCAAGGCACACATTGGCCTAACTTGACCATTATATGGTCTGACCACGAATCTGGTCCACAATTTTATAAAAACAATCCAATTCTAACATAATAACAGAATATGCAATAATAAACAATAACCGAAATCATTAACAACAATAAATGTTTAACAATGAAAGGGTTTCAATCCTTGCAAGGATCAACAAGGTACTTTCAAAGCTTGAATGCTGGGTAATGAAAGAATTGGATAACAAAGGAAACAACGTTTCAGGGTTTCAAGAATTTGGTCTTTCAAAGCATAAGATATCATGGATTGAGTATATAATAATTCAGTTCAGTGTCTGGTATTTAGTTTGTATGTATTTGTGGAGTAGTATCGTAGATTTGTGGTTCGTGTTTGGGTATACAATAATCAATGGCTTAGAAAGAATATGGTTCATAGCTCAAGAACAATAACTGAAATCAGGATTTAGGTTTCCGTGCTTCAAAGCACTTGCAATGTCAACAAGACTATCAAGAATTACAATATCTCGAGAAAATTCAGAACACTTGCCTGATATTAGCTTACTATCCTGCACTTGCTTTCAATCACAATCGTTTTACTCCTCAACTACCTGTTTCCCTTTCCTACGCCTTGCCTCTTCTGCTCACATATCATAAGCATCTATCAATCATCAACTCACATGATTCTATTCAACACATACTTCTATCTACCCTTCGTTTTACCCAAATCCGATTAACGGATTGAAAGTTATGCGATAATCAAGTAAACACCGAATATATAGACCGATAGTCAATTAACAAGTCACATGTAGCACATAATACATCACGTAATCAATGATATATTATTTATAAAGAAATCTCGGGTCATAAATAGGCTTTCTGGTATTTAAAATGATTTTTAAAACATTTTTCGGAATTAAAACGGGTCGTTGGATCAATTTCGGGTTAATAAACAGGGTTCGGTTGGCCCATTCTGGCTCCGAAATAATTTAGAATAATTATCGAGCCTTGGAAATAATTTAGAATAATATTTTAAAACTCGAAACTATTTTTCAGAATTTTTAAATTATTTTTAAATAATTAAATCTAATTAAATAACTAATTAAAATCAATTAATAATTAATTAAATCAATTAATCAATTAATTTCGAATTAATTGACTAATTAATCAATTAAAAATTAACTGAAATTAATTAACTAATTAATTCAGATTTATTTGTGAATTAAAAATAATTTTCGGAATTAAAATAATAATTTTTAGAATTTTCAGAAATTAAAAACGAATTTTTATAATAAAAATAAATAGGAAATATGATTTTTAAACATTTTTAAAACAGGAATCCAATTTTTGCAAAGTCTGGAAACTACAGGGACCAAACTACATCGTTTTCAAACTGCAGGGACCAAACTACAATTTTGCAGTCCAGTCGCCGGGAAAAAAATCGGAGTGGCCGGAGAACATGTTCCCGACGTCCTCACCCCACCAACACCTACAGATCACATCTACAGGTTACCGGGAACACAACCATGCAATCAAAACAACCTAACAATCCCTGAGTTGGCCGGAATTTGGCCGTGAAGTTTTCCAGTTTCCGGCGAACATCGAAAAACTTCAAAACACAACTCCCTTCTCTACAGACCTCGTTGGTTCATGAAACTTATACGACTAGATTGCAAATTTCACAGAGAACACAACCCACTATAACACAGCATCAATCTATCACAGAATAAGAAACCCCCAAATTTCAATTAAGAACATTCATACGGGTTATAAACCCTAATTTTGAAATTCGAAAATTAAACTCAAATTGAACATGTTATTGAACTCCAAATCAGACAT
This sequence comes from Apium graveolens, assembly GCF_009905375.1. Classification (NCBI taxonomy): domain Eukaryota; kingdom Viridiplantae; phylum Streptophyta; class Magnoliopsida; order Apiales; family Apiaceae; genus Apium; species Apium graveolens. The sequence continues at coordinate 2,846 of NW_027417693.1, read as the reverse complement.
ATGACATATGAAAATCATCAGGAAAACAATCTCTACAACATGCAATCATCAATCATACAAACAATCATCCGAACAAAAATCATATTTTTAATAAATAAATTCGAAAATAAATAAATTTTTAGAAAAATAACCTTGATTTCTGCAGTGAAATAAAGCTCAGAATCTGATAGAACACCTCAAATCCTTCGTTTTGGTTACTCAAGCTTTAAAAACAGAGATCGGTAACGCCTTCGTTTTGCTGTTTGATTCTTAGAACAGTTTTAAGAAATTAGGGCTTTTCTCTGAAATTATATAATTAACTATCTGCAAATGATTTTGATACGAAATAAAATACGGTAAAAGGCTATTTATAATTACGGAAATTTGTATCCCGTTGGATCATTCCGGATATAAGACAGTACGTTTATCTGTAAAAACTGATCCAAACGGTATCGGTTTTCGGGATAATTATCCAAATCAGTACAATTTGTACTGCGGTCTTGATCTCAGCGCCTGGTTACACGTATTACGAAGTGATAATTGGAATAGTTTAATAAAAAGCTCCCGTTTATCGAAAATAACGGGTTTTATTGATTTACCGAAACGATATTGTATCGAAAATGTTGCGCCGGGACCCGCGCAGGACAACCGTAAGCCGGATCGAAAAAGTCGAAACATGAAAAATGCTCGGAATATTCCAATTAGGTTAGGAAGGAGTTCTCGGAAGAGTTTCGGGTTCCAAAAACGTAACAACGGTTGACGTCGGTTGGTTCCTGTTTTTATAAAATAGATTTTAATTAACCGGAAAAAGATTTTAGAAATTTCATATGATTCTTATAAATCCATATATCAACATAAAAATAATTAGGAAGATATGATAATTATCTATATTTTATTTTGGACATATAAAAATTAAAATACTCAATTAATATTATTTTTGAATATTCAAGTACAGATAACACTTAACAATTAACTCACAGAATAGATACTGGGCACACATAATAATATCAAAAATAATTACACGATATATCCCGGATATTACAAATCTCATTGTTAGTTACTTGGGAATAACAGATATTTTAAATTAAATGATAAAAAATATTAAATTTAGTAGTAAAATTATTATATACATTAGTCTCGTATTTAAATCTCATCAACAACATTAGCTAATTAATAAAATTACAACTAATTTATACATTCATCTCAAGTTTGAATTTCACCAATAACATTTAGTACCATAAACAATATTTATTAATTACAATGTAAACAAATTTCATTTAACAAATAATTCATACATATAATTCATATTACAAATACGACAAAAAAATATATTAAAAATAATGAAAAACTAGAGCTTGTAAAAACAACTGATACGAATTAATTATACACAAATTTAATATTATGATTTAAAACTATTCCAAAACAAGTTCATATAAATTTATGCGACTCTTCCCTAATAATTGATTTTCACCCATTATAATGCGTTCGTTTAAGTTATTTATAAAAATGAAAAATTCAATTATTTTTAATGAAAGAATTTTAAAATATTTATTTACAAATAATTGAATGTATTGTTACATGTACAAATAAATGACTCATTACCTCCTATTTAGAAAATAAATAGTATCTTTTATTTTTTTACACGTACATTTAAAAGTTTTACCAATGTAGTAAAAAATATCGTTTTCAAAATCTTTTTTTGGAATAAAAGTTATAAACTAATTATTTTATTTGCAAAAAAACATTAAAAAAATAATTTATTTACTATATAGTCAAACTTTTTAAAATTACGTGCAAAAAAGTCAAACGATTATTACAAACATAGAGAGTATTTTTATGACAAAATAATATGATCCAATGAATACCCGATCTGAAATTTAAAATTTTGGATTTACCCAAACCTAAATTTTTTGATTTGAATTTGGATATGAAATTGATTTTTAACCTCGAAAAATTTTGAATTTGGATTTGGATTTCGAGTATATCGAGCCAAAATACGAAACGCAATTCAAACTTGATCCGAACTTGAAACCCGAAATAAACCTGAACATATGTATTATAATTATATATATTACAATATATATTTTATAATATATATATATTATATTCCGGAACCTATTTTTATATTTATGTTAAATTTTAACTAAAATTTAATAAAATTTAATTATTGTATAATTAAAACAGTTGATAAGGTGCATAGAGAATCTTCTAGTAATAAATTTAATTAATTGGGTATCTATTAAGTTGATTTTTAAAATGTTAGTTATACATATAAAACACAATTAAAATTGTGGTGAAATGGTTGAAAATGGACTGTTAAAATGTTTCACTTGCAAGTCACAATTTTGATCTCAATCACTTGAAATATTATTAATTTATACAAAATTTTCAATTTCGGGTTTGTTTCGGATTTCAAATTTTGGGCGTGAATATTTAATTTAAAAAATATATGTTTCACATATACCCGAATCCGATGAATTAGGTTCGGATATGCATTTTTGAGTATTTTCCGGGTTTAGACCGAACAATGAAATTCAGTTTGTTACGGTTCTGAAAATCATAATATACTTAACAAATAATATTAAAAGGCGAGTTTTTGACAAAACTTGAATATAATAACCAAAAACCAAACCAAGGAAGTAGTTCCATCTTTGGAAAAATAGTATATTTAATGAATGGATCAATAAGTTGTATAAATATATAGTAGCATATAATCCGTGTGATTTACGAATAACTTTTAACATGACTTTTTTATTACCATCTTGATTTAAAATATATTTTCAATAGTTGGGAAATTAATTGAAAAAGATAATAAGTGATAATAATATAGTTTATTGTATTTTGAGACAAATAGATGATGGTGAAAA